>NW_009716007.1:0-18199 GCF_000703405.1 Apaloderma vittatum | reverse complement strand
AGGTATTGAGTGTTCCTACCGTTTCCTTTGACTTTTTTTTTTAACTTTTAATTTATACAAGAGGTTTCTAACAGACTAGTAGTTAACAGACAGCTAAAAACACTTTATAAAAGAGAGTGTTTTCTAATAAAAACTACTAAACCTTAAGATTTCATTGAACTGTTCTGCTACAAAGCTGGAACACTATCACTGAAATTGGCTCTACTTGGAAATTTCAATGCATGTATTTCAGTGAATGAGAAAGCTCCCGAGCTAAATTTGGCTTGGCTACACCAAAGTGATCTTGTACACATTCAGACCATACAGTTCTTTAAAATGTGAGCTATAAATAAATAAATGAAAGCCCTTTTACGTGCTTTTGTTGAAAAGATTTCCGTATCCATCAAATATGGACCTACTGTTTAATTTTTCAACTCCTATTGTCTTTCCACAATTAAAATTAAGGAAAATTTTCCTTTTTCATTTTTTTTCTCCATCTTCTCTATTATTCCAATTAATCTATTTTGTATTTGCTTTTTTATATCATCTTTGTTGTCCTGTCTTAGAAAGAAGTGGTATGTTTTACATTTCTCTCAATAGTTTTATTTTTTAAAATCATTCTAATGAGGATTTTTTTTCACTTCAGGCTAATATTCTCAGTATGCTAAACAGCATATATCCATCTGGAAAGAGATCTCCAAAATAAACCACGTGGTGCTCATTAATGTGAACTGATGGAAGGTACAATGTTTTTACACCATACCAAGAACTTATACACATATATATTCCCTTAAGAAAAGCTGCTATGTCAATAACCTAACAAGTTAGACTTACAAAAATAATTTTAGTCCAAATACTCACTGAGAGCTTTACAATCTGTACAACTCATAAAGAAGTACTTTCCTTAGTTATAATACAGTCTACCATAAGTAAGATCTGTGTTCTAGGATGACACATGCTAATATTCCATAAATGAGTGAAAGGAAAATGAAGTAATTCTATTTTTTTTTAAAAAAGAAAAAAGTCTAATAATAAGAGAGAACTTGTTACTTGATTTTAAAGGAACTAATAGATTAAACATATGTATATGCTTCACTGGACCATGCGCTGTCGTGCTCAGCACTAATGAAAATAATTCTTCTTGTAAGACGTTTTGTGCTTACACAGGTTCCCATCACAGCTGAACTACATCACAGTTCCACATACGACCTATCTATTGAAAGGAAAAGGAAATATGTTACAAATCCTAATGATAAATTTGAACTAATAGTATTACTTAGTCCTGACTTGTCACAGATTTTCAATGGAAGAACATTTCACAGTCTACATCTCTCCAGTCTTGCTTATCCCCATTGTACAGTTCCAAACAGTGCCACAGCAAGTTCAGTTGGTCCTATTTTCAATTCTATCTCACTTTCTTTAAGCATTTATTTACTTCCATATTTTCTGCATTCTTTCCAGTTGTAGCAGCTGTTTTTCCTTTCAGCTTTGTAATGTCTATCACCTATCTCACATTAATTTCAAGGCATACAAGTCTGTAGTCCTCAGCTCTCTTCAAGAAAACTACTTTGCCTTTCTCAGGAGCAAGAAAATTAATGAATATTCCAGCAAAAAGTGATCTAAAGCAAATTACACTATCATAGTTTCAGAGAATGGAGGCTTAAAAATGTCATACCATGAAAACTGCAGAAAAGAAAAATAGCAACAAATAATAATTATACACGTGAATGTAGAAATATGTATAAATTATAGATAGAAGAAACATATATTTTTATTTAAATACATAAATGGATAAAACTTTTTTCCTCATTTTTTAAACGAGAAATATGCTTTTCTTTCTTTATAGTACACTGTTCTTGTTCTTTATCCTGAACACATAATCTCTCATTTGTAACAGATTTGCAACTATGAAAGCGCTGAAGACCTGAAGTGAGAAGGAACAATTCTTTAGGTGAGAAAATAGAGAAAGATAAAAGGAACTCTTCGTGAAATGAGGATAATAGTCTCAGAGAATAAATTAAATAGCTGAGATTTAGAAACCACAGCAGTACAGATATTTTTCTAATTAGAGGACTCACTGGAGTTCTCAAACAGAGGATGGCAGCTCTTTATCTTTAAAAGAGATTTTTGCCATATCTTGTGTTTCTATGTGAGAGGACAAATTAGCACTATGAGTCTGTATAAGCCCTATTATGACTGACTAGCCCTTCTACCAAATTAGGAACAATTTCTAGAAAACTCTACTCAGTCATATTCCTGCTCACGTAAGTGAGCAGATCAGTCTTGGAGCAGACTCTACCTCCTGCCTAGGGATGGTGCCCAGCTGTGATCGCTCAGAGGGGAAAGAAAATGCAGCAGCAGTTTTTTCCCCTCCTTGGGAGATGGAAGGCACAAGTGGGAGATTGTTTGGGAGAGATTTCCTCTCTGAGCCAACACAGATACCTGCTGCAGATGGGTAAATTTAAATCTACCGCAGAAATGTTAAGTGTTATACATATATATTGGGTGGGAAAGAAGTAAATCTTAACCATTAAAGTGATTTAAATAAGAAGATAACTCCAGTATGAAGAAACCTAAAAATAGGGTAAGGTATTCACATTGCCTGCATGAGGAGTCTCTGCCTCCAGCATTGTAAACGCAATGAGGTAAAGACTAATCTAGAAAACATCTTACTCTATTAAAAATTTAAATCAAAATGCTTCAGGTGCAGAATGAAACTTGTGGACCTTGTGTGCCTAGATGTAAACATCACCTACAGGTAGATTTACTTAAGTTTGATTGAAAATGAAACCCCTGTCATTCCTTCTGAGATCGGCAAAGGTATCAGAAAAAAAGGTTTAAAACCAAACAAGGGTTTGGCTGTAGGTTTAAATTATATATATATTTTTTAAGGATATGAAGAAACTCATTCTACTTACGAACCTGGCCATTTGCTTTTAAAAAGTAGCATTTTTAATCATATTTAATCACTTTAATCATCTGGTACAACTGTATGGTTGCAAGTCATGTATTAAGATTGGGTTTACTATTTTTTTCCCCTAAAGTATATCAGATTGATTCAATTCAGCTGAACTTCACAGCTCTTAAATTTTTATTGTGAGAGCAGTAAAGACAATGCTCAGTTTTAGAAAGCATCTTTTTAAACAAAAATCTTGGTAACAACACCAAAAACAAAAAATGTGGAAAACCCGAAGGGGATACAGAATGATACATTTACCCTTGGTAAACAGCTTCTGAATGTGAAAAATCTGGATTAAGGAGGAAAGAAAAAAATGCTTCCTGCATCTGTGATAGATGTTTACAGTCATAAAACATTTTACTGTAAACCATGTTCCTCGGGGAAGTTGAGAGATTTACCAATTTTCTACACCAGATCTGCATCAATTGAGGAATAGCATGTTTTTTCAGCTTCTTTTGTGTAGCGCATTGCACAAACTTATCTCAAAGCACTTCACAAGCCAGTCCAACAAATAAGTAGATACAGAAGGAAAGCATGACAGTGAATAGATATTGATGAAGGTTAAAGGGAGAAGTTTTCAAAGGAACTCTAAAGCTGACAGATGGCCCTTAGTTTCATGGATTTCTAGTACATAACTCTGATTTTACAGCGGGGAAGTATATTCTTGTTTTGAAATTCTTTTTCAAAACAAGAATAGTGTGAAAAACTTTATGGACTGATTCTATTGGAAGGTATGTGTAAAGGTAATTTAATCCAGTATGTATGTAGCTCCACTATTAACATAAATAATACTATTACTAACAAGAACTGTCAGTAGCAATCAGGTTTGAACAGATTTTTGCTTTTGCTTGTAGCTTTTTGTATGATAAAACATCAGAAAATGGCTTTATGTGTTCAGTGTTTGCTATTTTTGTGCATTCTACTTGAAGTGGGAACTGCAAGTACTTGTCAAAAGGATTGATATATTGTCTACGAGTCTCAGAGTAACTCTATGGCCTTTGCTAAATGCTAAATTGCTCTTCCCATTTCTAATTCTCCCAACACATATCCCCCTTAGTAAAAAAGAAGTTAAAGTAAATAAATAACATAACAAGCCTTAATATATCATATTGGGTCAACTATTTGTGTTTAATTTCTTCTTATATTAGCTCACAAGTCCCTTTTACATATGGTCCAGTAATTCTGTAACACTTCATATTTCTACTGCCCCAAAACTAGACTGATTTTCCTTCTCGATTTCTTTGCACCTGCAATGCACAACTGCCATCAACTGTACACAAAAGTACACAAGAAGTACATATTTTTATAAACAGAAAGACTTCCTTAGATTTCCAAGGAAGGCCTTCTCCATGACCAATATTCACCCTTTGTAAAGTATGCTTTCTTTATCCATCTAGTGATTTATCCTTTCCAAATAGGAATAGAAGATTACCCTCCTTTTTTGTGTAATCTGTGTGTCTGTCTTCAGGACCTTTTATAATCTGCGAATGCAGCTCTTTCAGCTGTGTATACAACATGCAACTTTCTAAAACTCTTAGCTTTTCAAATTGTTCTGTTCTAGATCTCTTCCTCTTTTTTTTTTTTTTATTTGTTTCATTCTTTGCCTGTTTGTTTGCTTGTTTCTTAATGTCTTTCAAACAAAACTGGACACAGTAGTCCAAGCCAAAACCTCACCAGTGCCAAGCACTAAGCAACTTTAGGGCAGTGGCATACAATAATCAATAATATAGGGAGGAGGCACAATGGCATAAAAATCCAGAGTGCTTAGAAAAGGAGGATATTTAAAGCAACAGTTCTGATTCAACAGCATTAGACTGTGTTTTTAGACCTGTAGAACTTTGTCAATCATTTTTTTCAGAAAGAAAATGTTAAGTGCTCGAAATGCAATTTTATATTCTTGGAGATGATAGGGCTGGGTTTTACAACAACTAGAGTGGAAATTTAAAATTTCTTTTAGAAAATCTGTTACAGAATCCTCATATTAGGTCTAAGAGAAGATAGTCTTAATTTTCCTGTTTACTATTGGAGGTAGTGGTAAAAACTTCCAAGGAAAAAAAAAACAAAAAAAAACCCCTTAAGTCAGTATAGCTCCCGAATTCCTAGTCAAAGAGAGGGCTAAACATGAGAAACATGAATACAACTGTAAAAAAGAAAAATCAGAGATTAATCTAAATAGCTAATTGACAGCATAAAAACAGAACAGTTATGTAGATGAAGTCTTCATTTGGATAAACTCAGATCTTCCTCAGCACATCAAAGAAAGGGGAAAGAAGGAGGTAAGCAATTATTATATGCATCTAGACCACTTTTGATATCTCCAGGAGCAACTATAAAATGAATACATCTAATCTGCTCCTTAAATCAAAGAGTTGGTAGTATTTCAGTGCTACAGTGTTCCTTCAACACTCAAAAAGTTGGCCACTGTTTCCCCAGGAAGGAAACACTAGATTTTGCAAAGGTTCTTCTTTTTCACAATAACATATTTTGAAAACATCATTTAAGTTTTGAGGAGCTACAAACCTGCAACTGCCTCAGGCAAACAAAAAGGCAATGGCTTATAAAGGAAATAGCCTGTCAAATGACGTTTATTAAAGTACAGAGTCATCTTCTTGTGGAAGTGATAGCTGTCCTACCTACTGAAATATTTTGAACACAATGTAATAAAATTTTAGAGAATGGACTACAAAACTAATATTGACTACAGATTATGGACTAAAATACACAGATAATGGATTGAAACGCTTGACATGTTTTTTGTTATATGTGAATGATAAGATTAATGCTGTTGGTACAGCTTTAAAGGCCACGTGCATTAATTTTCTGTGGCACATGCAGGGAAAGTTTTTGTGTCCAGGTAAGCTTATTTCAAAACATACAAAACCTAGTAATACTTATTAATTTTATTTTACTGCAAATTCCATGGATTTTATATTGAAAACACATGGATCAGGAATGAATTTTGAAACTATTTTTCAAACATAAATATGCATGTGTAATGCTAGATGTGGGATAATACTTTTAACATTAGTCCATGAGCTGCACGTTTTATATGAACAGAAGTTATTTACAGTATGTTACCTGTATTTTCATATATGCTATGCATTTTTGTTATTTTCTATAGACAGTATCTGTATCCAGAAGCTTAAAAGTAAAAAAGAACAACTGCTCTGAATTATTTCATTAACACAAATCTTGTTGACTTCTTGAAAAAACATGTCTGGATCCCAAAAGCAGAAACATCCATCCATCTTTCTCCATTTTTATTTCTTAATTTCTATGCTGCACACAGAACCTACTTATTCAGATCAAGGCAACCTCTGATTTGTTTATAAATATATAAAATATTTAAATCAAAGAAGGTTGAAAGCCAAGTCTATACTTTCTCATCCTGCATCCTCTTTTCTAGAATAATTATATAAAAGAGCTAAGAGCTTCTCACTCATCAAGTTAGTATGAGTAAGAGGCATTTCCATTTGTGGTTTTAACCCACCATCATAGGTTTTTTTGAAAGTTTAATACCTACATATTTGTCATAGTTGTGGGGTATTTTGGCTGTTTGGAGGGGTTTGTGTGGCTGTGATACAACCTTCCCCTGAAACCAGAATTCAACTCTATGTGGAGCAGAGCTGACATAAATCTATTAAGTCGTTTCTTAAACTTTCAAAACAGGAGTTTTGAAAGGGACACAAGGACTCTGTGTTGGTTTTGTTACTAGGCTTTATCCTAGTACTAGAGGTACTGGTAAGAGGTGTATGAAAGCATTTTCCAAAGACCATAACTTCATTTAAATATTGTAATGAGGGACATAGGGCAAATTGGGTGCACTAGAAAGCTGGTTGGCAGTCACCTGCCTAACACAACTAGCTGTAAACAGCTATTTTTGCAAAATAATTACCTTAAAAAGAAAAGACTGGTTTACTTTTGGAAACATGGAATCCTCTCACTGGAAGAAAACAGCTTAAGTGTTTAAGAAACGGGTGGATGTTGTGTTGGGGGTAGTTGTTTAGGAGGTTGATAGGGCTGGGATAAAGGCTGGACTTGATGATCTTCTAGGTCTCTTCCAGCTGATATGATTCTATGATTCTTTCTCTGTGATAGTATTCTCACAGTTGCTTTACGGACAAGTAGTTGCCTTACAGGGGAATTTGCTGAGAACAGTTCACATCACTTAAGTTAAGAGCTTCACTGTCCCGGACTTGCTTTAGAAGTATGTTTGTTTAATTGCTTACTACCTTCCTACTGTGATCATTTTGACATTTATAGTTTTGTTTTCTGTGAATGTTTCTGATGAAGCAAAAGGTTATGTCATGCCCTTCAAACCACTGTCACACGATTATTAAAGTCTTCAAAGAGCTCTTGCCAGTTTTTTAAAGCATGACTACCCTTTACCAAAGCTCTATCAAATATTTATATAGACTATACAGTATAATTATAATATCTAACATATAGATTATATAGTATATATCAATACCTATTTAAAACACTTGACTGGCAGAGAAATAGTAGTGCTTAGTAGGTTATAGATCCTGACCTGCCCTGAAGCTTTTCTGAAAATTGGTGCTTTTATAGGTAACCAAAGACTGCTTATACAAGAGTTATAATTTAAGCACATAGGAGAGCTAGATGTATAGAAATAATGACTATATGAATACCTAAAAGAAATTGAGCAGTAAGTCTAGCAAACTAGTCATGAATAGAGCACAGAAATAAGTCTTTGACAGATAAATCAAGAGTTAGGGCTATTAGCATGTATTTGCTGTTAAATTTAGAAATTTCTACATTTACACTGTAACTGTGAAAAGAAATAGCATCTGAATTGTGTTAGCATAAATTCTTGAAACTTCTGGTTTGTCTTTACTGTACGTTACTCTGGAAATCTCACTAAGACCTGGGAAGGTCTTGTCACCCTAACAGCAACTCCTTTTTCCTCTCTGTGTAAGGATCTGTATTCCTTCAGTTATATTGTTTGGGAAATGTAGGTAGAATAATTGCTTCCAAAAGATTCTGCTGAAAAGAATTTGAAGAGTTGGTTAAAACACTAAGACTAGATAGCTCAGTCCAGTAACTTCTCCAATATGAAATCTGTACCACCTTAGATTCATATTGGAATTTCTCTTCTTCCTAGACAAACCAAGAAACAACAACAAATAAAAGAAGGTTTCTTCGGTGTTTTTCCTGAACAAGAACTTGATATAGCTCAGAACTAAGAACATTTCCTTTTCATCTTCTTGTTTAGTGAAATCTGATATTAACACCTAACTCTCAAACACTTTTAAAATGTTGATATTTCTTAAAGGAAAGGTGAAATGTTTTTTCACATTATTTAAGCTTTTGTTTTGGATAAAAAGTCCTATATTTTCATAGGCTTAAAGAAGAATGAGGTTATTTAGGAGGGGACTTGTTATCTGAGTCCTAGTCAGAGATCCTGGTCAGAGCAGGGCTGATCTCAAAGTGCATCTCCAGGATGATTTCCCCAGATCTCTGTGAAGCATGCCTCAGTGCTTAACCACTTTATATGCAATTTCCCTGTGTGTATGTTCTCTTTATGAGCACTATCTCTTGTTTCGCGATACTTCTCAAAGGAGGCTTTAGTTTATCTTCACAACTTTTTAACTGTCTAACATAGCAAAAGGCTAAAATTAAGTTCCACCTTCCCTTAGCCTTGTCCTGTCCAGGCAAAAATAAACAAATGTAAAACAACAAACCATTTCCTTAGTTTCTCCCCATAGTTAAGTACTTTAGCTCACTGACCATCTTATTTTCCTTCCACTGGATTTTGTCTGGTTTGTGAATCTCTCTCATACTGGGAGATCCAGAACTGGT
This sequence comes from Apaloderma vittatum, assembly GCF_000703405.1. Lineage (NCBI taxonomy): Eukaryota > Metazoa > Chordata > Aves > Trogoniformes > Trogonidae > Apaloderma > Apaloderma vittatum. The sequence goes on along the minus strand of NW_009716007.1, from coordinate 9,438 downwards.
GCACTCACTGTGAAAACATTTAAGAAGTAACAACTTGTATCAGCCCATTAACTACACATTTGATAATGCAGTCCACCAAGCAGTTATCCTTCATCCCTATGGTTTCCAAAACAATGTTTTTTAAAGATTATTAAAATAAAAATAAAAAGATAAAAATTCTGATTTTATTTTTCTCAAGGTCTGATTTCCCAGGAACATTTGGAGGCTTGTTCTTGCTGTTCTCTTTCAGTATAAAAACGTGAAAATAATGGAAGATGTCTTTGAAACAAACAAAAGAGTAATAATAATTCCCACTAAGTACTGATCCCTAATTCTTTTCATAACAGCAAGTTCCTGCTTCAGCTACTTTTCTCAGATAGAAGATTAGCCAGTGTTAATTCCCACTGAAGAGACTCTAATCTGGTGAAATAATTGTGCACATAACCAGCACAAAAAACGTCTTTGGATGCTGCTGGTAACTTTCATGCCCAAATTTCATATTGGACAGATTTCCAGCTTTTGAGAACCTTCTAAGAGATTGGTCTCTGCTCTCCTTCCTGTCCATCAGTTACTATGGATAAGTAGGGGATTACAAGTGAGGCATCTTATTAAGGGTCCCACTAATCTGATGGGTTTTCAAAAAGCTTGGGGGTTAGCTATAATTGAGTTTGTGTTGAACTTGACCAGAACATTGTACAAGAGCAGCTGTGCTGCTTTCAAGGGTGGAAAAAAGACACTTAGATTAGCTGGTTTTACTTATAAGCAAAAGCAACAAACAGCAAGAACAAAAAGATCTGTTTTCCCCTCTGTTCATTAAACTGATGTAAAAGCATGTTTGGTGTTGTTCCACTCATTTCAGTAGTCTCAGTAGGGATGAATTTGAAAAAATACCTTTGCCTCAGAGGAAAAAATAATTTCTGAACACTTTCTTTTGTATGTATCATTTTTCTAGCATATACTCTTTTTGTGAAATAAACTTCAAGAGCCGAAAAAAAATAAAAAAAGGAATAGCTATCAGAAATCCGTGAGGAGAAAGAGGAAAATAAAAAAGCAATTTCATAAAGCAGTCTCATGCCTGTCATAAGTAAGCAAATTTTTTTTCTGCTTAATAAATTTCATGGGTAAATGTTTGTTCACAGTCAATACATTTAAAAATTTAAAGTAATATAGAGTCTGCTATGTATACCATGTAATCCCACATTGTCATGATAGCATCAAACCCAATAATGTCACACTTTGTTTGAGGTAGAAGCTTACATTAGGTGAAAAAACTACATTCTCCAAATACTCAGAACTGATACTATAGAATAATAATGAAATGGTAAGACACTATTTCATTTCTTAAGGGGACAAATGCTAACCCCTTCAAAGAGAATTTGGCCATTGAGCAAGAATTTATCTCCTAGTTTTCTTTTTTCATCAAGATTAATGAAGTGGAATAAAATATGGATTTATTGACTCTGAAGACTGGAAATAGTAAAACTTGTTCTTTTTTTTCACTAAATTAAACAGAAATTACTCAGAAGATAGAGTATGTGCGTAGTTCATTTCTCCTGGTGACTTTTCAAACCATAAATGAATGCTTTGGAATGAAATACTTCTGATTAGCCATGAGATATATTTATTTAAATAAAAATGTAATACTTGTTTTCATTTAACACCTTCCTGATTTCCACTCTCCCATTTATACTGATATGAACTAAATCAAATAGATGGGCTCCAGAGAGAATGCCTTAATGCAAAAGGCCCTCTGAGCAAGCAGTAATAGCATACAATAGTTCTCTAAGTGAACAGCATTAAGTTAGGAGTTTCGGCACAGAAGAAAACAGGAAGACATTGTTAATAGTTTTCAGAAAGATTTTTGTCTTTTAGGTTTTTTCCTAGTTTTATTTTTCTGACAATTTACTTTCTCTATTTCCTTATCTTTTTAGGAATATAATGTAAATAGAGAGACATCAGAGAAAGGACCATTTCTGAAGATCATGATTTCGTACTGCTCTCTAAGGAAAATTCTGCATTTCAATAAAATACAGCAATGCAAGAGATGAGATACTGGGAAATTATGAGTGTAACAATAAAAAATTCAAAGTTAGCCCTTTGGAAATATCACCTTAAAATGAATCTATGTCCCTTTTATTGACATATTTCAAGAAAATTGTTGCAAGGCAGGTCATACAATTCCAATATAGATATTTTTATGTTTATGAATGTATGTGCCCACAAAATCATAGAAACACAATATATTCTGACTGAGAGGAAAAGAATTTGCACTATCTTTTAACCTCCTTTCTTGATCTATGTATATAGAAACTCTAAGTGAAGCAAAGAGCTTTGGAATATACACATATCAACAATTAAAGCATAAACAATATTGATCATGCATTTGCTTGTTATTAGAAGTAATACTTTCCAGGACATTTACTGATTAGCATCTTCAAGCATAATTCCCTAAAAATTATTCAAGGTTAGCTATATGAGAAAGGTTATGGTAGACATAATTAGTTTTATTTTATTCCTGTAAACAAATAAATAAATATTTGTGGGGAAAAAGAAAAGAGCAGCAGCTCCTAATTCAATATGTAGCCCGTTGCTCTGCTTTAGGTTGGGGTATTTTTATACTATCAAAAGAGCCTATGGTTCTTAATATCTCACATAAAAGAAATTTCAATCAGAAGTAATTAAAAGGAAGTAGCAAATGAGCACGTGGTGGTAAAGTGATGTGAATATTCTGTTATCCAGCAGATAGGGGTGGTTTACGTATAGGTTTTTCTTCAACATAATCAGTCTCAGAGGGACCACAGAGATCTTCCTGATTCAGGTGATCACAAAGGGCAAGTACGATCTCTGAATAGTTTTATGCTGTTATGACATTTAAGTCCAATTTATTTCATTTGCATTTTGAAGGAGGGAATACCAGGGAACCATGGTAACTTTAAAATAATTTAAATTCCTTAGAAGATTTTGTTTTAGCTACAGCTAACTAAATTAAGAAAGATTTATTTAGCAAACTCCAGATATCACCTAGATCTTCATATTTACCATTGCAATAAATTATATTGTTAAGCAAAAACTGTAAAAGGACACATTTTGTTGTAATTTTCTTTTACAAAGATAAACGTAAATCTTGGCATAGTTTATATATATAAGACATTGAAATGGGCCATAATTGTTAATAAATTCTTTAATGAATAAATAAATCTTGTAAATTGTGCAGTCCTCAATGGTTAGATACATTAATGCAAATAAAGATCATCAGTGACAGATCAGAACTGGTCTGTATGTGACTATGAATAGCTTTGTGTAATTTAATGCATTGTCTTTTGTAATTCTTCAACTCACTCCTTACTGTAGTGAATAGATTTAGCTGTCAGATTACAGTGTTTAAATGACTAAAGCTATCATGTAACCGTATATCTTTATAGATCTTTTTTTTTCTGTGAGAATCACCAAATGACTTCTTTGCTAAGCTTCTTAACATTCCATTGACTTTATCACACTGAAGACTGAAAAGCAGGCAAAATTAATTTTCTTCAACAGTTTTGTTCACGGGACAAGAAAATGCTCCCTTCTGTTCAACTGCTTGAGGCTTGCTTCTTGGATACGGAAAAATGACGTTGGCATAAACTGCTCTTTTAGGCTTATAATCTCATCCAGCTGGCATCCAGAGGCTATAAACATCAAGGTTCCACTCATAGTGATGAACTTAATAAGCACATACCAGGGATGATATTAATTTTAATATTGCCAGTGAATGCAGACTGTTATGAAAGCTTTTGTGGGCTTGCATTTCTTGGTTAAAAAAAAAAAATCAAACATAAAAACAAACAAACAAAGAAACAAAAAACTCCACCTCTTACTACAACCCATAAACCAGTGTAAATAATAGCCATTGCCCCTCAAAGATGTCTGTATATTAACTCCATTAAGTAGTTAGACCTATTATAGCTGCATGATGAAATGGAGCTGACATCCCCTTATTTTATGTGTAGATCTTAAGCATTTTCTTTTCAATACTCTCCATTTTATATTTGTGTGTTATAGAAATAATTTACTTGTAAAAGAAAACACACTCTTCAAAATATTTAAACTTAAATTGAACTTGCATTTCAGTTAAACAAACTTACAATTACTTGACAAAGCAGATATGATTCAAAATAAAATACAAAAAATGCACTTTTACCTTTAGTCCTTAAATGAATAATGATTTAAATGAATGAATCGTGAAATAAAATCACAGTTTTATAAGCGTTTTTGACACAAAAAAGTATCTAGAAAAATAATTCACATTGGTTGTCAGCTGTAGTTTTCACATTAGGTGATATCAAAGTTACTTCCAAAATTGGTTATTCTGATACCTTAAGTTGTGTCAGCTGAGACACAATTACTGCATCCATCTATGTAAAGTATAGGTTAAATTACATATATCTTTTAAAATACCTTTTATATCAAATGTGTAGTTTACTAAATTATGAATGCACTTAAGGCTTTATAGCCATGTCTACAAACACATCAGTTTATACCAAAATGGTAATATTTAATATTTTTAAGCCTTTCAGATATTTGCAATTTCCTTCATCCACCAATGATAGTTACTATGAATTAGAGTTTTATCTAATTGCTGGAGGGATTTAAAATCAATTTTTACTGAAGAATGTCACTTGATATTCTTAATATTTATACACAGTCACAGGGAGAACTAGAATTTATTTTTTACTTTTTTTAAATGACAGGTCAAAATTATTTCATGTGCAGAGGACTACAATCTGTTGTGAGAACTTATATGACATTGAAGATTGGCCTCCCCAGAATTTCACGACACTCTTTGCAAAGGTGAAACATTTTAAACCTGGTCCTTGCAGTACATCTAATTACATTTAAATACTGTGCTAGTGGGTGCATAGGTAACGTTCCACTAACCTGCACATTTTGCTTACACTTTTGTCTTTTTCCTCTGTTTGATTCTAGACCCCTTCTGAATGAAACTAGATGTTCTGGCACACCGGTCACCAACAAAGTTAATCAGGGCAGAAACTGGACAGTCCGGTTCCATCTATCAGGCGCTGTAGCCCACTGGTGACTTTACATCCATCAGGCTGGTTCAACTCAGTTCACCAGCTGACAGCTGAGAACCCATTTGCAAATGCACATCCAGGCTTGCTGCCTTAGAGACTGCCCAGAGGGTATCTAGATGACTGATTCCAAGAAGCGAAGTGGAACACAAAGTTACTTTTATATTCTGAATAAAAATATCATCTCTGTGGCTTGACAGCTGCACGTTATCCAGCCAACCAAAACTATGTGCTCATTCACTGCCTTTGCTATTAGATTATCACCACTGCTATGCCTTTGAAAAGCACTAGAAACATCTTTCATTTTTTCTGCTCCTGAATAAACAAACTCTTGATAGATGAAATCCCTGCTGATCTGCTAACACAAGGAGGTAGATGTGGAAGGATGGGAAAAAAAAGCTTCAGACTTGAATAAGAAATGCCTCAGCTATACTATGACACAGTGACCCAGAGCCTTTTTAAAAGACCTGAATTATGCTATTTCTAAAATGTATTTAGAGTATAATTAGCAAACATCCTGTTTCCACATAATAGTAAATGTCTCTTTTAAAGAAAAAAAGCTAGTAGTATGTGTTTAATTATACACCAAAATTTTTAAGTTGTGTCTGTATATTTTTTTTAATTACATTTCTGCTTTGGGTTTCATGTGCAAATATATGCATAAGTAGAGTAGACATTAGACAAATTTGTTACAGTAACTGAGAAGCAAGAGAGATATCTGATTAATACACACTGAATGAAAAAGAAGGAAATATTCAGCAGAGGATAAGCTGGGGAAACAACTAGTAATGCGTTGACTTGAGAACAAAATAATTTATATTGTAAGCATTTATAATTTATACTGTAAACTTTCTCTTCCCAAAGTCTATATAAAACTTTGATTATGTGAATAGATATTCTTCAGTGCAAATGACTATAATACCATCAGATTGGCATTATCCAATGGAAAAAAAAAATTGCACCTACTTCTACCGATTAGTTGTTGATACACTTATCAACATAAATTCAGCAGGTCCCAATGTCTTGCAATCAAGTTTGACCTTCTTTTTGGAAGATGTACTTCTATTTGAGAGAAGTTATCGTGTAAAATATAAGAGCAACTTGGTGAAATGTAATGACCTGAGATATATAGACAGTCAGGCTATATGATCTAATGGTCCCTTCTGTCTTCAGATTCTACAAAAATATATTATACCCAAAGCTAGAGCAAGTGCAGCCATTAGACCAAGATTTATTTGCAACAGACCACAGGAGAAATACAAAATTTATATGAAATGACCTTTCAATTCTGAAGTCCAATTCGTCCACTATCCTATGTCTTTCAACCTCTAGAAATATCTTTCTCAGTCCAAAAGAGGGACCTCAGGAGGCAGAAGGCAAAGACAACAAACAGTAATTTTTATACCTACAAATGCTTTAAGTCCCCTCTGGGCTAACAATAAAATGGGCAACCAGGATTTGTTCAGAGTCCAGCTCTTAATATCATAGCAAGACAAATCTTTCCACTCAGGTTGGTATCAGACAGAAGGGGATTATCAGTGGATAAAATGAGTTCAGTATAAACACTGCACAGTCCATAATGTTCCACTCAGGTAAATTCTATTCAAACATACTTGCTCCATATGCCTTGAAATGTGTAAAAAAAAATATCGGTATCTTTATGGATTAAATGAACTTGTACTACTTTATTAAATGTTTCTGCCAGCCAAATACATCTAAGTCAGTAAATTTAGATTCTAATTAGTTGGGTTTGCTGCCAATAGCTTACATATATTGAGGAAGGATTGCAGTAAATCCATAAACCTCTTGCCATGTATGGGGATGATGAGGTAAAGTATGAAGTCTCAGCACTGTATTTCTAAAAATTCTTTTTGAGAAGAGGATCTGTATTAAATGATACATTATGAATAGTGCTGACAAACTAAAGTTCATCAGAGTAACTAATGGAGGGTCTGGGGTTTTATTTTTCTTTACTTTTCCCTTGTGGCTGTTTTATAAGTGATTTTGTGAAACATTACCACAGCAGTGAGTAATTCAGTAACTACGAAAGTATAACATTTCTAAATGGAAACAGCAAATTCTATGTTACATGATACTCACACTATGTGATTGAATATTTTGAGTAGATCTGCATCTACAAAGGAACAAAATACAGTTTTCCTTGTAACGGAGAAAGCAAAATGTATCATTCTTTCTATCAGGTCAAAGGGATTGGACTGCTACTCTGCACTGGTTGTAAAAGTGAGGGACACAGTACAAAGGGATGGGATGCACCATATTAAGCACCAAAACATATCTTTCTGCACGAAGCTGACAACAGAGGCCCCACATGCCCTAGTTTACATCAGGTAAACTGAAATAGTTATTACAATAAAGTCCTGATACTGCACTGATATCTATCTTAATGGTAAGGAAAGTGGGAGGAGGCAATTACTCCAGGGTTTCTTAGGTTCATGTATCTGACTTCCAGCATTTTCCCTGACAAAGCTAGACTGTAAAAGTCAGTGCTAGGAGGGGGATTAGTTCTTCCTTTACTTCTCTAAATCAGTTTTACACTATCAAGCTGTTGTTGCTTCCAGGCAGACATCACTCCATCTATTCAACAACTGAGCTGATACAGCTCCAGGTTGCTGTGTGTTAGGCAGCTTTAGTGGGAAAATCAGGGATAAAATCTTGATCTTGGTGATGAGTTTTCCTCATTTCACACCCCCAAAGACAACTTTCCAGGTGAACTTTATAAAGTTTTTTTAAGTGAATGCTTCTGTCCAAGCCTTCATGCCCTAAGTGAAAACCACGACTATGGATGTTTTGATGACACCGAAGCACTACTAGTTTTGCTATCAGCAGGGTGAGAAGAATCATAAAGCAAGCAGCTTTTAGTATGAAGCATATAATCTTGTTCCTTTTTATTTCAACTATCAGTGAAGTGAAACACACATGAAGTTAAGATCAGGCCAACACATCTTAATTACATTAAATAACATCTGTTTTATTTATATGCATATCATTTATTACTTTTTCATAATTTCAGATACAACATGTAGTACAGCAAATTATATGGAACATAAAGGAAAGCACGTGTCTAGAGAGATTATTGCACAGACAAAACGTTTCACAGATTTCATACTCCATGGTCTCAAAGAAACTTCTTGGTAAAGGAGTAAGGCAGCAGAGAATTTTTCCTTTCAGATTCCCTTTGTTGAACTGAGAAATGTTGATAAGTGGCATAGCTGACTTGTGTTACCAGATTTCATTCAGCAAGTAAAACCAAAAAATTCAGCAACAAGAAATAATACTAAAACATGATTGCAGAATACTATACCTTTGTTTTCCTATGACTTACCTGTGAAGTCCTTGTTTACCTTGTTAAACATCTGTTCAAGCTCTGATATTCTCTGTATGCTACTCATATTTCTTTTTTTTTAATAAAAGATTTTTCAGGTCCTTTAAACATTATTTCTGCCTAAATCTCTTCTTTTGTCTCCTCCTGCTCCTTAGAGCCTTTCAGAATTTCCTTCATCCCTTCTCTTTACATTCTCATTCAATATATATTTCCGTCATACTGACCATCACAGCTGGAAGAATCATCCTGTGCGAAGACATTATGGTAAGAAACTGTTTCTTAACACAAATACTGGACTGACTGTGAAATTGTTTTCAGAAAATTAATTTATTTCCATTTGCCACACAGAAGGAGTATACAGCTATATGCCAGGTCTATGAAAGGATGAATGGCTCACATGATGGACTCTGAAATAGATCATGTCATTGCCCCGACACTGGTGATTTTGCCAACAATGTCACCCTGCTAATTCACCTTTGAGGATGGGCATCCATCCAGATACACATTCCTGCCTGAACTGTCACCTGTATATCCTCAAATGCATTATGTTGTAATATATTCTATTTGTTAGCTTGCTTCATCTTATGTTCTCTGACTGAAAGTCCCTGGAGTCTTTGTTTATAAGCAAACTATCTAATGCAGAGCATTATATTCATTCTCTGCCCAAAAGATCTGAATTTATGGAAGCTGAACATGAAAATCAAAGTGTCAAGCCACTGATTTCATCTGTGATGAGTGCAAGAGGTCCAAAACCATAAACACATGTGTTTACACATATGTATAAATATGTATTTATACATAAATATATACAGATATACTTAACTTAAAAAAATTTAACATACCACTCTGACACTAAATCTGGCCCTCACATATATATGATAGCACCCCTGACAGTGAGGAAGCAGAATATATACACCTTAGGGAAGAATTTATCCTACAAAGTATTTCAAATGTCTCTTTTTCATAAGATATAAGGCTTAGTTAAATCAATCAAGAGTCTTTTATAACTTTTTTTAAATACACTTATTTTATAAATAAAATAATAAA
>NW_009716006.1:0-4876 GCF_000703405.1 Apaloderma vittatum | reverse complement strand
CGGTGGTGGTAGTTCATCCACACCACAATCGCCTGGCTGTGAAGATGCAGCAGCTCCCGACCTGCAGCCCATGCAGAAGCAAGGGACATCTCTGGGGCCTCCTGGCATTGAGAAGGCTGTGGGTGAAGAGGCTGAGGTCTCTGTGCTGAGCTGGGGTGAGATGGAAGGGATGCCATGGGATGCTGTGTGTGAGGAGCATCCTGGAGCTGAGGGAAGAGGGCAGAAGGAAGCACAAGGCGAGGAAAGCATCTGCACAAGTGCTCTTCCACAGCAGACACCAGGCATTTGTCCAGGATCACACAGAAGCTGGGTGTTGAGCCAAGGTCTCTTGGTTTCCAGGTCAGACTTGTTCCCACACCTCCCTGGTTGGCAGGAGCTGAGCAGCCCAGTCCCTCAGGATTGCTCCCATCTGCCAAGGAGGCTGCCTCCCTTCACTTAACCTCCTCCTGCAGGTACATGGGAGGCTCATGAGGCAAAGGTCAGGTCGAGGAGGCACAGCTGACTCTGCACCAGCTGTCCTGGTGCTCGTTGCACAGGCTGTGTGCTTGTGGAGATGCATTTGTGTGCAGGCAGCAGCTTGTGCATCCCCAGGCTGATGCTGGCCCAGCATCTGTAAGGGCTGAAGCAGCATTTAAAATCCCTGGGGCGAGGCTGCCGGCCCCTGTCTCTGTTTCCTAGCGGTGACAGGGAAGGCAGAGCCATAAGCTCGAGCTCTGGGGCACCTTGTGCCGGTGTGGTGGCCAAAGAGACCTGGAGACACTTGAGGGGTCGGGGTCTGGCTGCCCACCAGGTGGAGCTGCACCCCACATTTTGCTGCTGCTGGGGTGGACCTGGGCCAGCCCTAGTCTCCTGCTGTTTTTCCTTGTCCTACCTAGCAAGGAGGGATCTTGGCCTTCTCCAGCCTTTCAGGTACCACGTGGATAAAACACACGCACGTCCTTGTGAGAGGTCTGGAAAACATGCCCTATGAAGAGCGGCTGAGGGAGCTGGGTTTGTTTAGTCTGGAGAAGAGGAGGCTGAGAGGAGACCTTATTGCCCTCTACAACTACCTAAAAGGAGGCTGTAGTGAGGCTGGTGCTGGTCTCTTCTCTCTAATTACTAATGACAGGACAAGGGGAAATGGCCTCAAGTTGCGTCAGGGGAAGTTTAGATTGGATATTCGGGGGAAGTTCTTTACTGAACGAGTGGTGAGGCACTGGAACAGGCTGCCCAGGGAGGTGATGGAGTCACCAACCCTGGAGGCGTTTAAAAAAAAAGTAGATCTAGCACTTGAGGCTGTGGTGTAGTGGTTAGGTATGCTGGGATGAAGGTTGGACTAGATGATCTTCAGAGGTCCCTTCCAACCCCGAACATTCTGTGATTCTGTGATTCTGTGATTCTGTCCTGTACACACACTCTGGTGACAAGTGCTGACCCCCACTAGCCCCACCTGCCCAGCAGCACAGGGAAGTTGCCTGCTTGCATGTAGACGGTGAAGCCAGTATTTTGGAAGCCTTGTCCCCAACAGCCACACAAGGGGTGGCTCAGGAGATTGTTCTCAGTGGTGTTCTGGCTTCAAGTTTTTCCAGTGCTTGAGGCTGATAGCATTGACCGCTCAGATGAGGATGCAGTCTTAGCCCCTGCCAAGACCTCCATGTAAAGCACACCTTGCCTATTCCAGCTGTGTGGGGGTCCCCAAGGACCTCTGACACTCTGGAGCTGCTGCAGGACATCACTGGGATCCTAGGTTGTGCTCACCAGTCCTGAGCTTGGGGTGCATCTGCTCAGGCACTGCAGTCCTGTGAGATGCAAAGCGCCATGAGGATAAAACCTTCCCACTGCCTTCCTGGGCCCCGGCTCAGGGCTGCTGAGGACTGGCTGCCTAAGATCCAGCTGCCGCGTACCCTTCTGGTAACATGGAGCTTCTCTGAGCCCACATGTATATCTCTGCCTGGGAACAGAGCTCAGCTTGGAGGGGTGCAGGGGTAAGTGTCTTTGTGTTGACTCCAGGGAGCTGATGTGAGACCCACTAGCCTCACAGCATGAAGCTGCTGCATGAAGCTGGAACCTGGAAGACCCCTTGGTCAAGTAATCCATTGCCTTCCACAGCCACTTTTCTCTGATGCTTGCCAGCCCCGTGAAGGTATCTCATCACAGCCTGTCCCTCCTCTCATGTTCCCACAGCACCCCTGGTGTGTGATAGGCAGGGGCAAGGGGGCTGGGCAGGCAGGGAGCTGGAGAGGGTCTCTCCTGCTCTTGGTCATGAGGCTCTGAAGAAGGGTCTGCTCTTTGCCCAGTGAGATGCTGCCAAGCCTGGTCTGCGGTGGAAGCGAGGGAGGCAGCTGTACAGGAAATAATCATGGCTTGTTCCAAGATTAAATCACTGGCGGGAGTGCGAGAGAGGATAAAAGGAGCCGTCTGTCGTTAGAGGGAATATTAACCCAGCAGCGGGTTGGGAGGGGGAAGAATTTTATTCCCTGCACTTGTTGGCTGCCAGGCCTGCTGTGCACACAGGGCTCAGTGCTGACAGCATCTCTCAGCAGGATGTGTGCCCTCCCTCCCCACTCAGCCCTCAGCATGGACCCTTCTCCCTCTCCTGCTCAAGTGAGGGATGCTACTGCGAGCAGGGGCAGAGGAAGGAGTTTCAGAGAACTGGGGAAACTGAGGCAGGATCACGCTGTGTGTCTAGCACTGCATGGAGGCACTGAATCGCTCTGTCCCTTCATGCATCACTTTTGCTCTTCCCAGGACAGGTCTCCACACAGCTCCTCTGGATGAGCTCAGCGTGACACAAAAGGTTCTTGTTTGGTCTGGCCCTTATCACGGAGCTGCCTCGTGGTCCTTCAGCACAGGAGCCGGGCTGGAGCAGGTGGGGCCAAGGAGCAAGGGAGAGGATGGAGGAAAAACAAGAGACCAGCTGCAAAGGGCTGAGCTGGTGGGGAGATAAGATAGAGGGAGAAATGCAAAATATGACGGGTGACAGGCAGGAAGGAACGTGGGAAGCTTTGAGGCACCTTGGATCAGCCTAGCTGGGAGAGATACTTGACAAGGCAGACCTTTTGGGGGTGCTAGACAGCCAGGGTGAAAGACTCCCAGCACTACTCGAACCTAGATCAAGTCCCTTGCACAGGAACTTGCTTCCGGGTCTGGGAGTAGCTGATAAGGGACCCCAAGACCCCTGTGCCTTGGTGACCCTCAGCTGCTCCAGGGATGCAGCATGGGGACCACACACAGCCCTGGAGAGCTGATGGGAGCAGAAAATCTTGCTGACAGCTCTAGGGATTTGGGGATGAGGACACCTGCACCCAGCCCAGCTCGGGGGTGACCATGCACCGGCAGAGCTGGGCAGCCATGCCCAGGTGGTGGTGTCCCCTCCCTGTCCCTGCTAGCGCCGCTGCCGGGGCTGGAACAGGGAGGAAAGCAGTGCTCCACGGGCTGGCTGGAGGCTGCAGTTTATGGGCTCTCTTGTGCCAGGATAAACAGACCCATGGGGGCTGGGGTTTGTTTTTTTCATGAAAGCCTGCAGCCCTGCGCCTAGGGTTTCCTTCCCTTTGATGGAAGAGTCCCGGCAGTTTCTCAAGCAAGAAGATCCTGACTTCTTCCCCCTCACCCCCTTTCTTTCCTCGCTCCAGCCCATTCTCTCTCCAGCTGAGGCTTGGGCTGAGATATGAAGATGAGCTCTCCTTGGCTGCCTCTTCTAGCCTGGCGGTACCCCACAGAGCCAAGCCCTCCTCTCGGTGCAGGATGAAGCCTCCCCACAGGGGGACGCCTGGCTGCGTGCAAACTGCCTGAGCTTAGCCTGATTTTGCCCGAGCAACTTTCTTTATCTGCTTCCTCTCTGGGGAAGTCATTTGAGAAAGGCCAGCACTGTTGGGAGCAGCCAAGGCAGCGATTTCTCCCACAGACACAGCTGATGGAGCTGAGCATGCAGGGAGATCAGACCCATTACAGAAACCGTTGTTGCATCCTCGCACCCACAGCTGGTTCTGTCAACACCAATGGATGCTAGTGGTCACTGCTTGGTTTTTGGGCCCCAAGCTCTGCTGTGCCTCTGATTCTTTACCAAGGAAGGGCTCTCACGACACCAGATCCGTGGCACCAAGCAGGAGCCTGCTTGAGATCTGTAGGTGGCTTGTACACTTGTACCCCAGCACCCCCCCAATAGCTCCCAACCACTCCATTCCACGCAGAGATCCTGAAATGAATAGAAATGCTCAAAGTCTGACTGGAGCCTGGGGATCTCTGCAGGCTCACACCCGGGGAAGGCCTGGCCTGGCTGCATACAAAGCCCAGCGAGCAGCAGTTGCCAGGACGCTGCGATTACCAACCCGACATCAAAAAGCAGCTGGGGATTGGCTTGCGAACGCTCCCACACAGCACATCCTCTGTGTTTTATGAGTGATGTTTTACAACCTAAGTGCTGCTATATTAAGCCACGCATCTAACTGGAAAAACAGGAGGCGGCGAGGCGAGTGCAGCTACCTCTGTGCCGACAGCTTTAACGCTGTGTAAGCGAGTCCTTCTCCAGCTCAGGCTCTCTCCTGCTCCTTTGCCCCTGCCCAGCCCTGGTCCATGCAGGCACAGCCACCCTGTGGTGCCCAGCCAACCCTTGGATTTTGGCACAGAGTGCTACAGTGGGATGTTTTACCACCTGCTGCAGCCCCTGCTCCTAGGATAGGCAGAAACAGCAAAATGAGGCCAATCTCCATCTTTTAGGGCAAAAGGCTTGCCGGCAGCAGGATGACGGGGGCTTTGCGGGTGGGGTGTTTGGCTTCAGCGAGGGTCTTTCAGTCCTGAGCAAAAGGGGGAGTGTTTGAGGGAAGGCCAGCCCTCCTCACTGGCGGGCGGGGGGGAGGAGAAGGGGGGTCTCCTTCTCGGCGGCCCCAGGAGAGGGTGC
>NW_009716005.1:0-4788 GCF_000703405.1 Apaloderma vittatum | reverse complement strand
CTTAACCCCGCACCCAACAAATCGCCCAACAACAGACAAGGACCCCTTTGAAGCCACCTCCAGGAAAGGGCGGTGTGGGGCAACGACCCCAACGGCTCCGTGGTCCTCTGGAAGGAGAACCTGGGATGCTTCCCAGCCCGGTGAGGTGGGAAGCCCACACAACATTCAGGAGACCGTGGGAGGAGTACACGAGGACTTCAACATCTCTCAATGCCAACAGCCCCCAAGGGAGGCCAAGCCACACTACCTGGCAGAGCCACATGATGACCAGGAGGGCATGCCTCAGAGGGTCCTTGGGTTCCTCCACCTCCAAACAAGCAAAGGACACCAAGGAGAAACAAGCCAGAGGCTGTGGTGATGGGTGCAGGGCAGCAAGCTGGGCTGCCATGGCGTGGGGGGTGATAGCCAGCCTCAGCAGCAGGACTAGGACACCTCATGTGTTGTCCCAAGATTCAAAACCATGCCAGATTCAGGTCCTTAACCCCACACGCAAGCCAATTGGCTCTCCTCGGGTCCTTCTCTTGGATCAAGACACCCATCAAACCTCAACAAGCAAGGGAGGAACCCCGACGTGCCTACTTCCACAGACACCATGACACAAATGTGGGACTTGTGAACGGGAGATGGGGCAAGGGACTGTGGTGCCCAGCAAGGTACCTTCTGCTCCCAGTCTGTGTCTGCTTCTCTGGGCAAACACAGCTGGGGGCAGCCAACAAGCGGAGGCATCACCATGTCCCAAAACGTCTGTGCAAGATGTAATCAGGCATCTAGGGAAGACATCAATTGCCTTTGGCCAATGATGTATTGAGTGGTAGCACCTCACACTGGGTCCCACCCCAGACGCAGGGTGCAGAACTGGTGGGGCAGAGCATGGTGGACTCGCCAGCAAGGACCACCTACTCAGATACACCATCCCAGGAGGGAGGAACGAGGGGAGAGGGAGGCTCCTAATGGGTCTGGAAGCAGATGTCTGATACAGGTCACCTGAAAATATCTCTGCGCCTTCATTACTAAAGGAAGATGGACAATCAGCCCTAAAGTGGATGTCCAGGATAGATCCTGCCTTGTCCCCGTGATCACTGAATCACAGAAGGGTTTGGGTTGGAAGAGACCATCACAACCATCCAGTCCACCCTCGTCTGCCGTGCACAAGGGACATCTCTCCCTGGACCAGGTTCCTCAAAGTGCCATCCAACCTGACCTTGAACCCTTCCAATGATGAGGCATCCAAAACTTCTTTGGGTGGACTTTTCCCTGCCTGACCATCCTCATCATAAAATATTTCTTCCTTATGTCCAGCATAACCCTGTCCTCTTCCAGCTTAAAACTGTCATCCCTCGTCCTGTCACAATAGGCCTCGGTGGCACTCACATGAGGGTGGCAGTGGCCCTCACACTATCGCTAGCTGGGGCACCAAGGCACTTCCCCAAGGTTTCTCCAGATGGAGGACAGCTCTGCAGAGTCAAATCCTGTCTAGTCATGGCCTTTGTGTGACCTTAACTCTGGAGACAAGCCTAGGGTGACCTGTTTAGGCATCACCCAGCGTTGTTGAGGCTGGCAACAGAGTCTGATCAGTGCCTGCTACGAGCATCCCACCTGCCTTGTTGGTCTTAGACCTTCAGTCAGCCACAACTGCATGGTGACACCAGCAGCTGCTCTTCTCCTGGGTCATGGCACAGCTCCTTGCAGAGGTGGACGATGCTTCACAATGCCCTATATAAAGGGCCATTGAATGGTCTTCTTGTTCTGGTATCAAGCACTATGGTCCATAGAGCTGGCCACCACCACCTCCAGATGGTTCTCCACCACAAGGCAGGTGCTGGTAGTTGTTCTAGCGTTGGCCCAACGTGAGGCTGGTTGATGTAGGGCAAAGTTTAACAACACAGTCATTGACTCAGATGACCTTGGGACATCAGCTGGGGTCCCAGCATCTCTGTCCCAGCCACCTACGGCCACGATATTGTTCAACCCTAGCAAGATCAACATAGAGCACAAGTGGATATCCTGAGAGGGGAGGATTTGCTCCGAAAAGGGGATGGTGATGCCCTAGAGCAACCCACCTCTGTCCACCAGCACAACATCCCTTTTAAGCCTCAACACACCTAATGGTCACGCCTAGGAAGGATGGGGACCCATCTGTGGTGGGGCCTAGGCCCATCACATGAAGCGCCCTTTTTTCAGCAGCTTCAATTTCTCAGTCAACCGTGGGATGGGGAAACCAATCAAGGGTGTGACCGTTTCATGGCCTCCCAGTGCTATTTATCATCCCCGGCCCCTGCACAGTGCCGGGAGAAGGGGGTGACTCCTCTGGCTGCTGCAAGCTCCGAGTCTATTGACCCGCTTTAGGACTCTTTGGAAGAGACGAACTTTTTTTTCTTTTTTTTTTTCCCTTCCCTTTCTCCCTTTTTCCAGATCACTGACTCAGCAAATTAGAACAAGAATATAATTTAGCAATACAGCGGTTTTTGAAAGACACAGTCCCCCTCTCCTCATCCCCACCGCCCAAATAGATTTTTTTTATATATTTTTTTTCCCCTTCACTATTCATTCGGAGCTGATGCTAATTGAAAAAACAGAGAACGTGGCTAAGAAAACGGTGGGTTGTCTCTTCAGGCTGACCAGAGCATGCATAGCATCTTCATATTGGGATGTCCCAATGACTTTTTAACCTTTGCCGGCTCTGGGGTCAGCACAACTCCCAGAAAAATCAAACCTAGCTTAAGCGCAACACGTGGGTGACCCCGCAGACAGGTCTTGGCCCAGAGCACCCATGGGTCTGCAGGAACACGTGCCCACCTGGCACTCAGCCCTCACCCATGTCATGCCACCAGCAGCCCAATCTCCAATACATGCAACCACCCATCCCTGGACTTCTCCACACCAACATAGCACCTCCCCAGTGGATTTGGCACGGGGACACCTCAAACTCAACGGCAGGTCACAAGCAGCTCTCTGCACCCATGGGTGGACCACAGCGGGTGGCGACAGCCTGGGCACCACCCCAAAGCCTTGCACCAGGAGCATCCCTGGGATGCTCCCAGCTCAGCTGGGTGCTGAAGCCGGCGTGCTGGGACTGCAGCTCAGCTGACACTGGGAAATCCAGCCCAGTGCCCTACGGACTCATTCTATCCACCCCAGGGAGACCTGGCATGGCCACAGAATGGGAGGCGTCAGCCAGCCCAAACTGCCACTGACAGTTCGTCACCTGAAATCGGTGAGCACCGCGCTGCTCAGAGCGAAGGGGCTGGGCTACAGCTTCACCACCGCCACTGGTTCCACCATCGCCAAGCCCTGCCCTGAAAAAGCAGCCTCTTGCCCCACCATCACCAGGTTCAAAGCTGCTCCCGGGAGCTGCAAGCCCACCCAGGGATGCCAGCATAGCCCCACAGCTGCCCGTGCCTGCAAAGGGGGGAGCTGAACCCAAAAGCCAAACCCATCCCCCTGGGGACCCCAGGGAGAGAGCCCAGCCCTCCACCCCAGTACATAAGGGAGGGTGGGAACTGGGGATGCTGTGCAGAGCAAACATCTCACAGTGAGAACTGTTAATGGGGAAAGGGTAAAATAAAAAAAAGTAAGAAGTACCAGGTGTTTTTATTATCTAGGGCAAGATCCGAACCCAGGAGCGCAGCCCGAGGAAGGGTTAGGGTGCCTGAGAGGGGCCGGTTACCTCCAGTGCTGCAGAAGGCTTCTTTTTGAGTTCTTCACATTTTCGGAATTTGCAAATCTGGTGGCCAGTTTTGCGATTCCTACAACTGCTGCACTGCTCGCAGTTTATCCGTCTTCGGCAGGGCGGGCACATGCCGCATCTTTTCCGTTTCTTTTTCCCCGAATTGATGGCAGATGCCAACTCATTCTGCATGGGATACTCTGCCAAGCCAGCCATATGGAGCGCGCTCTCTGCCAGAAACACGCCGGCGGGGGTCATAATGAAAAGGCCTGGGTTGATGGGAAAAGCCCCCAGGTAAGGAAAATCAGAGGGGCCGTTCATTGTCTCTGCAGCTGAGACCGCCTCCATGTCGGAGATACCAGTCCCGTGGTCGCTTGCGAGAGGGAGATGTTCCTGTACCACCCTCTTGAGCATTTCTGTCGACTGAGCAAACTGTTGTAGGGCGATCTGTCCTTCTGAGGAGATCTCCGACACCCGGTCTAATTTGCTCAGCATACTAGAGATGTTTTTGTGCTTTGAGGTAGAATGACTTTTATCCACAGTCGCGTCGTTGCCATTAGCTAAGGGGTTGCCTTTCTCTGAATGTTCGCTTACCGAGCTGCTGCTACCAAAGGTGGAATAGTGGGAGAGTGGACGGGACTTCTTAAGACTTTTGTTCAAAGGTTCACTTATTATCCCACTTTTGTTCCTCCTCTCAGAGTTGACGGGGGGTTGAGAGTCATCCTGGTTATTTTTTTCCGTCTCTGGCTTGTTCCCAGTGTCTTGATGGGAGCCCGTATTGGACATGGTGCCCGGAGCACGACAACAAAACCAAACCCAAAATATTTAAAAAAAAACCCAACAAACTCAAAAAAAAATAAAACAAAAAAATCCCAAAACCCCACCCCCAACACCAAAGCGAAAGCCCTCCTGGTAGCACCAGCCCTCCAGGTCAGACGGGAACGCTCATCGACGGGGCGTCTCCTCCAGCGTCAGCTGCAGAGGACCTCGGTCCGGTCTCAGTGCAAAGACATGCTCTGCGGCTCTGGCCCACGACACGCGGCTCTGGAAGCAGAAGAGAAAAGCGAGTTTAGCGCTGGCAAGAGCCGACGGGCTTTTCAAAGTGGCTCTTCCTCCCCCCC
>NW_009716004.1:0-15260 GCF_000703405.1 Apaloderma vittatum | reverse complement strand
TGCTGGGGGTTGTTGTGACCAAAGTGCATGGTCGTGGCACCTCCCTGCGCCCCATGCCCCTCGCAGAGCCCCCGGCCACCTCGCAGCCGCCAAATGTCACCCCGCCAGGCAGACGGGGTAGCTCCATCCCAGCAGAGCCCAGTGATAAAAATGTTGCTGGGTTTGAGCCAGATCAGAGAGCAGCACAGGGCCATGGGTTGCAGAGGAGGGGGATGTGCCAGGACAGCCCCGCTTGCAGTGCCAGGCTCGTGCCACAGCCCTCGTGTCCCCAGGACCAAGAGCATGATCACACTGCTCGGTGCTGGAGGAGGAAGGATTTTATCGGTGAGAGCACAGGACATAACATCCTCCCAGGGTGGACGTAGCTTCCCAGGGGAGGAAGAGCAAAGAGGTTACTGCTCACCACAAAACAGCCTGAACACGCGCTCCCCAGGGAAGATCCACTCCCTTTTTCCACACTCGGGCTCGTCTGGCAACACTCAGACACCACAAATGCTTTTATCACCTCGACGCTTCGGTTTACAAGAAAGAGGGGAAAAGGCACCCAGCCAGAAGTCAACTTGCCAGGGCTGATCCATCTCTGTTAACCTTCAGAAGGAAGATCCCAGGAGGAATTCGGGCTCGCTTCTCAGCTAAGCAACTCCCCTCCAAACACGGAGCCGGAGGTGAGCACGCAGCCGGCAGGGGGTCACGCGGGGAGAACGGAGGGTCAGTGAGCAAAGCCCTGTTTGGGTTCCTGCGGTTCCTCTTGCCTGGCTTGAAAATAACTGCTTCAGTAGCAGGAATCCCTCCCAGAGGTCAGCCTGCTGAAGAGGCAGCTCAGAGTCTTTGCAAACAGCGTGTCTGAACTTGCAGGGAGAGCGCAGAGAGCTCCACAAGAGCCACGGTGCCCTGCAGAGGCCAAGAGAACCTTCCCAGCCCCGGGGAAGCTTCTGCCACCTGTGGAATCCTTCAGCCAGGTACTCACTGGGTTTCTTCTCCGGCCACTCGCCACATTTTTCATGAGCTACAGACACCTGCAATGCCTCTACCCTGCAAAAACCTTGCCAAAAGCAGCCCTGAAGCTTCTGGCAGAGCAGGTGGGTCACAGCAGCAGCGAGCACCCACCTTTCGGAGTCTTCTACGTGCTGTAAGTTGAAGAGCAGCGAGGGCACGATTTTGTCCATGTGCTGCGGGTCCCAGATGTTGGCTTGGAGTTCGTCGTTCACCGTCTTCCTCACCACTCCTTGCAGGCCTTTAATGCCGGACATCCGGATCCTGGGGAACAAATGGACACCAAAATGCTGCCTATCCCTACCGCACGAGTTATTTTACGTTTATATACACAGGTGAGACTGTGTGAGAAGCTGATTGCTGCCCTGCTGGAGGGGCTTCATGCAGGTGATGTCCCAATTCCCAGCTCCAGCCCTGGTAACGCCGCAGGGCAATCCTCCTGCCTCACATCCCTGAGAGATTGTGGCTTCCCGCAGCCCGACAGGCACAAGCAGGAAAGGCTCTGAACCAGCTAAAATCATCCTGGCAGCAGCAGCCGGCTCACATCCATTGCCCCAGGCGCACATCTCCACAGCACCGAGGTAGCACCAGCAAGCCCGGCCTCTCCGAAAGACTGGTTTTTGCTCCTGGGAAGCCTCCGCTCCCTCGTGACTGTGGCACGCACGGAGGGTTTTCCCATTTCCCCCGTTCCCAGGAGCTGCAGAGCCGAGCTGCACCCAGGGGGATGCCGGATGCGAGGGAAACCTAAGTGTTTTTTGAGACCTGCGTCCTTTCTGGCTCCTAAAATCCTGACTCTGCTCCCATCGATAAAGTCATCAAGAAAAAAATTCCCTACGCAGCGGGATACCCCAGGTCTGAAACCAGCCCCCTCAACATGAGCTGTTAATGCCCGGGAAAGACAGCGCGTGCTTATCTGCAGAGTGAAATGCGTTAAATAGCCTGCTCTGAGGGCTCTCTAACATGTTCTGCAGATCTAATCAAGGCAATAATCTGATCGAGACACAATTCTTGAGACAGGAGCTCTGAGCAGGGCCAAGGGGCCAGGAAAGCAGCGCGCTCCTTTTTAATTACAGGAGCCGCAGAATTCCTCTCTTCCAGTCTCCGATGCAATTCAGCCAGCGCCACCGGTGCGCTAAAGACTGAGAATAACGAGCCTTCTCCTTTATTTCCTTCTTAAGGAAAAAAAACCACAAAAACCTGTGAATCTGCAGTGCTAAAAGGAGGCAACACGATGTGCTCAAACGCTGCCTAATGTTTGGGCTCCACTTAAAACCCGTCCCGGGCAGCAGTGGTCTCCCTGCCCAGAGCTTCCCAGTGAGAGCCACAAGTGCTCACACCTCACAGAGGGATTTCAAGCCCTGGGTCTGTTTAAATGCATCATCAATGGGCCTGGCCTTGGCAGCAGTAAACAACATTAATCTGTCTGCTTTAGTGGTAATTAATCCCCCCGGGGTATATTTCCCATCACAGCAAAGCAAGCGAGTCCTCATCGCTGCCTAGAGAGATGTAACCGCCTTTCAATGTGGAAAATAACAGACCACGTGGCTGCAGGAGAGTTTCTGAGTGAACATTCATTCTGATATGAGGGGAGGGGTCTCTTCTGAACATCATCATCTTCCTTTTGGGGCCAGGATAACTTCTGTATCACCTGCTGCTCTGAGTCTGGCTGTCCGTGGGCCGCAGCCCTGAAGCTAAGACGATAAAAGCTTAAAAATGCGCTGAGGTAGCTCTGTCACGAGCAGATTCCAAGTGTTACCTGCTCACATTTTGCCCAAAGAAAAGAAATTGGAAGCTCGAGGCCACGTTTTCCCCTTGTCCTGTCATCCGTCACGGCTGGAGCGAGCAGGGCTGCCTTGCTCTCAGGAAAGCAAACGCAAACCAGCTTCTCTCACACGCATGTAACGCTGCACAGGCTGGAGCTGTGCTGCGCTGGGTTTTCCAGGCTCCTGCTTCATCCTCCCATAGAGTAAGAGAGATTTAACGCTTGGAAAATAAAGGAGGGTAGCAAACAGCAAGCCTGAGTGCGCCCAGCTCCAGGGAATCCCTGGGCATGCCCACCACGATTGCACGAAGCAATCGGGCCGTGCAGCCCATCCCCAAAAGCTTCCAGGGAAGGCAGAGGCTGGGGGCACAGGGAATGCCCCCCAGGATGAGGGGCGGCGCTCACTTGGTCCGGATGTCGAGGTCGTCGTGGCTGGAGTGGCACATCTCGCTGAAGCGGGAGACGAAGAAGTCGTAGCTGCGGTGGTAAGACGGGGTGTCCTCCTCGATGTTGGCGAACTTCACGAACTGGGAGAGGAGAAAAGGGGGTCAGCCCAGAGGGCACGGCAACAAAAACATTCGGAAAATCCCTCTCCAAACCAGCGAACAGCTGAGGGATTCAGCGGTGCAACACAGGGCTCAGGGTGACGAGTCAGGCTGCCTGGCTGCACCCAGGGACTCCAAGGGGGTCCCCACGTGGGTACGTGGCACCACACAGCCCCCCCCGAGGTGCAGCAGCACCCAGGGTGACCTCACCACAAGCCCCAGCAGTCCCTGCAAAAGGTATTTAGGGGTGCAGCAAGGCTCTGCGTTAGGGATCCTGATTATGCTGCACGCACTAGTAACAGGAGATAAATTTGCCCCCGGCTTCTTTCCATCCTCCCAGATGGCACGAAACCCAGCCAACGTTTCCCAAATGCTGCTGCAAGGGTGAAAACAGCCTTGGAAATGCCAGCAAAGAAAGCAGGTTCTTAACCACGTCCCAGATCTCACCCACAGCACGAGGTGCCATCGCTCGCTCCCAGCGTGGCCACGCCGACAGGCACGGGGCTGGCCAGAAATGCCAGCGGGACCACAGGTCTGGCTGTTAAGCTTTCAGGGAGAGAATTAAGAAGAAGGAATTCAGGCTTTACTCTGAATTCCAAAATTTAGTCAAGGAAAGATGGGAACGAAGGTGTCGGGCAGGGTGGGGGAACCTCAACTCATCCGGTCACGCTGACAGGGGGTAGCTTCGAAAAAAGGAAAAATAAATTCCCAATGGCGCAAGAGCTGCTACAAAATCCAAGTTGTCAGCTCCAGGCTGGAACACACAGAGTATCCACCTGACAGCGCCCAGTGCTGCGAAGTTTATCCTTGGCCTGGGACAAATATTGTGCCACCAAGCCCCTGTGCTTTATCCTCCCCCTCGGAACAAGGGCGTAAGCAGCCGCTTGCCAAGATTTTGGGCAGAGGAATGTGCTGGCTGCATTAGAGCTCCCGTGCTGCACCAGCTTCAGCACGCTGGGAAAGCTGAGGCCGTTTGTACGGGTGCAGGAGGAAGGGAAAGGAGGTTCCCTGTCCGAGCAATCCCTCAAACCACCCCAGCTCTTAACTGCTACCCAGAGAAATGATGAGGCAGCCCCTTACAGCTTTCCCAGGCCGAGCCATCAGGGCTGCTGGGTTCCTCTTCCAGCTGGGAAGACCTCAAGTTGCCCCAGGGGAAGTTTAGCTTGCATCTTAGGAAGAATTTCTTCACTGAAAGGGGTATCAGGGGTTTCCCAGGACAGGGGTGGAGTCCCTGTCCCTGGGGGGATTTAAGAGTCGGGCAGACCCAGCACTGAGGGATGTGGTTTAGTGAGGACTTGTCAGTGTTGGGTTAACTTTTGGATTCGATGATCTTAAAGGTCTTTTCCCATCTGGGGGATTCTGTGACCTGCCCTACCTCCAAGGGGTTACCTGTTCACGGCAGCTCCCTCTTCACCAGGACCCTACCCACGGGATTTCCTCACTTCTTGCTTTCTGCATTTGCTGGCATCCAGCCCCACGAGGAGAGGAGCAGGCAAAAGACCCAGCAGTGCCCCTCCACAGCTGGCAAAGCCAAACCCCAGCCCATCACCCCGGCGCCGACCAGCAGGAACGCGCTGCGCCGGGCTATTAATAACGGCGGCTGCAAAGGCTGGCTCTTTTTTTGGAGCCGGCTCAGGAACTGTTCCCAGAGTGCAGGGACTGGCTCCAACTGATAAAACTCCTCTTACTCACCAGAAAAACGCGAGGCTGTTATGTAAGAAACCTCTGTACCAGGCAGCGCGCAAAGTGGAGTTGTTTTTTTTTTCGTTTTTTTAAAGCTCATGGCAACTCCACGTGCAATCGGAGACGAGGGGAGGACGTGGAGCGAGGAGAAGCGACGGGACGGCAGCTCCGGGAGAGCCCTCCCAAGTGACCCATGGCTGAGAAGAATCAGGAAATAAAGGGGCTGCTCTGCAGCCAGTACCTGCAGGTACCAACCCCACGGCCACGTTGCTCCTCGCTCTGAAACTGGGGACATCCCAGGGGGTCCCTCCCATCCCCACCAACAGCAACTGGGGTTCAGCTCCCTGCCCCACAGGCAGCTTTTTCTCTGTCCTCAGGGCACAGCCATCCCTGCCCGGTGCCACCGCGCCCTGGGGACACCACAGCGGCCACATCTGCCAACAGCTGGAGGCAGCTGCCCCCTCTGCACCCGTTTTCAGCCCGCAGCCTCCGACGGGGGTAGAACTCATCAAAACCAGCCAAGAACGGAGAAAAATCAGCCTCAAAGCCTCTCTTCCTCCATCTGTGGGACGTTTTCAGGACTCTGCCACTTGCAAACTACTGCAAACTTCTTCATTTTTCCAAGACTTGACTTCAAAACTGTCAGGGAAAGAGACTTATTTTCACTAACAGGTACCACATGCCAATAAAAAAGCTACTTTGCAGCTTCACGCCGTATTTCCAGGAGAAAAGCAGTTAGAAACGTTGAAGTGCACCACTATTTCTACTGTGGTTTGAAGGGGTGCAGGGCTGGGCAGCTTGGGGCTCCCGTGCTCAGAGACGACAAGCTCCAACTGAAACACAGCTGGGACGAGCAGGGAGGCAAATGCAGGGGAAATGTGAGGAGTGAGGCGGCCTCGGAGAAGCGAAACAACGGCTGGGAAGGGGTAACGCTGACACCTATAAATACATCAGACATAAAGACATCAGAAGAGGAACATCGAGGCGGGGGAAGAGCTGTTTAAATGAAAGATCGATGTTGGTTCGAGGGAAAAACAAAATGGGAGTGACACTGAGCTGGGAAATTAAATGGTTCCTACCCAAAGCGGGGAGGTTGCCCGGCAGCCTCCTAACGAGGATGAGAAACCAAAGTGGATTTCAGCTGCAGCTCCATATGTTCACCCCGGGGATTACAGGATGGGGTTATAGGGATCATGGGATGCTGGATTTTCGCTGCCGTGGTCGTGGAACCGGGCAGCTCGGTCTGGCCCCTCCGCGGCGCGACACCTCGGCTCTGCACGAGGAGGGCGACTTGTTTCAGGCGCGATTTCACGCGGCGGAGAATGACTCACTCGGAGCAGGTTTCTATAAACAACCTCCTCCCGCCTTTGCCATCAGCTCCGTTATTGTGAAGATTGCTTGAGACAGCCCCCTCTAATTAAGCACGAGCCTGAGGCACATTCTTCATTAGCAGATATAGGAAGAAGTGTCTCATTATCATCACTCCCTTTTTATATAATAGCTCGCAAGTTTTCCGTGCTATCTGCTCTCCAAGTGCCGCCACGCTTGAGAAGGCAAAGGGGGATAAAAAAAAAGTGAGCACCACTAAACCATCATTCCTGATCCGGACTCCTCGTTGTTCATGGCCAGTACAATGAGGTTTCTGCTGTGGCTGGGGAGGCCACATCTGGAATCTTGTGTTCAGTTCTGGGCCCCTCAGCTCCAGAGAGACAGGGAACTGCTGGAGAGAGCCCAGCGCAGCCCCAGGGATGATGGAGGGATGGAACATCTCCCTGGGGAGGAAAGGCTGAAGGAGCTGGGGCTCTGCAGCTGGAGAAGAGGAGCCTGAGGGGTGACCTCAGTCATGGTTATAAATATGTCAAGTGGGAGTGTCAGGAGGACGGAGCCAGGCTCTGCTCAGGGATGTCCAGTGACAGGACAAGGGCTAACGGGTGCAACCTGGAGCACAGGACATCAGGAAGAACAAAAACACGAGGACGAACTTCTTCCCTGTGCGGGTGCCGGAGCCCTGGCCCAGGCTGCCCAGGGAGGGCGTGGAGTCTCCTGCTCTGCAGACTTTCAAACCTCAGTCAGACGTGTTCCTGTGTGACCTGCTCTGGGTGACCCTTGCTCTGGCAGAGGGTTGGACTAGATGATCTCTAGAGGTCCTTTCCAGCCCTGACCATTCTGATTCTGCAGCCCCTGCAGCAAGGGCTGTCCCGTCCCCAGCTCCATGCCAGCAGCCTCTCCAATGCAGGGCTCACCTCAGGCACCAAGGACCTGAGGAGCGTCCAGAGAGCACCCACAGACAGGGGAGACCTTCACTCCAGGTCCCTCTGGACCAGGGGACAACTCCTGCATTTCCCCAACAGCTCCGGGGCTAGGCAAGGTGACATGGGATGTGTTTGCAGGCAGGGCTACACTGGAGCGTACGGTCTTTTCTTAGCAAGAGATCCAGCTGTTTGCCACTGGGATGGATCCAGGTATCAGCTGTTTGCCACTGGGATGGATCCAGGCAGCTCGGGAACATCTCAAGAGGTTCGGAGAGCAAGCGGTCCGGTCTTGCACGGAACTTGGGCCACGCTTGGGCAGAGGCATGTGGGTGCTGCCCAGAGACCCCACTCCTAAATCTTATGAGGAGCAACTGAAGGAGCTGGAGCTGTTGAGTTTGAAGAAGGGGCTGAGAGGAGCCCTCCTCACTCTCTGCAACTACCTGAAAGGATGTTGTAGAGAGGTTGGGGCTGGTCTCTTCTCATGGGGAAGGAGCGATAGAACCAGAGGGAACGGCTGAAAACGGCACCAGGGCAGGGTCAACCTGGGCAGGAGGAGGAATTTCTCCCCACAACAGGCAAGAGCAGCCAGAGACTGGCACAGGCTGCCCAGGGAGGGGTTGAGTCCCCGTCCCTGGAGGTGTTTAAAGGCCGTTGAGATGTGGGGTTGGGGGAGATGGTTTAGGGGTGAGCTTTGCAGAGCAGGGTCAGTGGTTGGACCCGATAATGCCAAGGGTCTTTCCTAACCTGAATGATTCCAGGATTCTATTGCACGGGGCTTTCCCAGGCAGCCTCCGCAGCACACCCGGGGCTTAGAGCGGCATCACAGCACGGAAAAGCTGCTGTCGGCAGCGGGTTTCCACCAAGGGATCAGTCCTCCTCCTCCCGCTCCTGCAAGCGCTGTGGATTAATAGGTTTGCAGATGGGCAGCTCACATCGCTTTCAATTAGCTGCGAGGAGGAACGGGGCGTGAAAGGTCCCAGCTCGGCTGCTCAGGCCTCAGCGCAGGCATTTCTAAACCCTTGTCAGGGCCTGGGCCAGCTCGTCGAGGCGAGAAGCGTCGCGGGACGCAGTGCTGCCCTGTCCGGGAGGTGTCAGCAGAAACATTCACACAGTCCTTGTGGCCACTGCAGGGAATTAAAGCTTAGGGCTGAGCTGTCTATACATTTCTGTGATTTCCCAGGTGCTCGAGAGAGCATCTACGCTCCTAGAAACACCCCTAAAAAGCAGCAAGGACAGATGTTTGTCCAAGACAAGCTACCCAGCGCTGGCAGAGCCCTCACAAGCTGAGTGTTAGGTACACCCAGTGTTCCCAGTAAAACACAGCAGAAAGACCATGCACGAATGGCTGCTGGCTGCCAGTGAGGATCAGCAGTTTGGATGCCGGCAGGATGTCACCTTTGTCCATCCCTGCTCGTCCTTTCCCCTCTTTTTCTGTCTGTGACCAACACATCCCCAGTCCAGCTAAGCCATTTATTGCAAGCACCAGCTCTGTTTAAGCCAGCCCTTTTCTGAGCATAAATAGCTCCCAAAATCCATTGGAATCACCTCCTAAGTTGGTCTATTGTCCAAAACCGCTGACAGCCCCGCCGTGTCCTCGGGCTGGTTTAGGAAAAGCTGAATTCAAGAGAGGGAAGGCATGGCAGCAGAGATCAGGGACAAAAGACTGATCTCAGACAGCAAACAGCAGCGACAGTGCACGGGGCAGCACAGTCAGGGCCTCAGAAACCTCTTGCAGGGCAGGACACACGAGAGGGGACACCACAAATCCTCCCCCTGCAGCCTCTCCCCATTTTTTCCCAACAAAGTTTCCTGCCTTGGCGCTGCGCAGAGCGGAAAGCAGGGTGGAAAGCGGAGGACAAAGGAGGAGCAGGGCGCTGCCACCTCCTGCTCACCGAGTTGGTCCCCAGGATCTGCAGGTTGGGCTTCTCCGACTCCAGCAACTTCGCCACCATCTTCAGGAAGCTCTCGACGAAGAGGTTGATGCTCTGGCAGTGACAGGCCATGAGGAGCTGGTCCAGAGCCTCCATGGCGATACACACGTACCTGGGAGGGGGCAGAGGGCACGGTCACTCCCCAACAGCAGCACGGGCCTGCAGCCACCCCTCCTACCCCCCCAGGGCCTTGGTGGCCACCCACAAAATGCCAACCTCCTGTCCCAGACAACCCGAGGAGAACATTTTTACACCCAAAACGCCTTTGGGATATTTTTAGACGGTGCTTGCTGCTCCCAGCATCTCTCCTCCTAGAGATGACCCGGCTGCCAGCAACACCTTGCATCTCCTCTGAACTGATTGATAGATAGACAGACAGACAGACAGACAGATTGATCAGTCAGCGTCCTGTGAGGGAGCACTGGGCTTTGAACAGCGTGAGGTCAACGTCAGACACAGCCTTTTGTGCAGACCCAGCTGGTTCTGGCCAGGGAGGAGGGACAGAACAAGAATTAGACTGATGTGCTCCACCAAAGTTGTGCTTAAATACACAACAAAGCAACCCTGCAAAGTGTATTTGCGTCACCCCAGAAGTCCCCAGGGTGAGTAGAGATTCCTCTAATGATGCACAGACCAGGATGCAGCAGTGCCCACAGCAGGATTTACCTCATCCCCAATCCCTCCAGTCACTCATTCGTGGCTCTGTGTTTGGAAAAGGGACAGAAGACGCACAGAACACGCTTCAAACACAGCAACAAGAGAGGACGCACCCATGATGGGTCCCTGGGCCGTGCAGGACCCAGCACATCCCTTCACCATCGCTCCTGACCAGGCTGAGCTCACTCACAGACCCCCTCTTGCAAAGCTGCCACGACGCATCGTCCAGGCTGTTTATTAAACCAGTCCTGCGACACTGCTGCCTGAGAGGAAGCTGGGAAACTTCGTGCCCAGCGATCCATCTCGATCGGGTGCCCGTTACAGAGGTGGCCAACTCATCATGCTTCAGCTGAAGAATTTGTCAGGTGTTGCTTCATATTTCCAAGACAAATTGGATTAGTTGCTTGGAGTGGCTCCAGCAAAGTCTGTTTGCCGGCTGCTCCCGCGGCGCTTTCTGCATCGACAGCGTCTTGTTCATTTAAACGCGGTGGCCAGAGCCCCAGGGTGGGTTCCTTAGGCAGTGTGGTCACCTACCTCCAGTTGCCGGTTGCCCACAGCAGGCAGAGCGTCCTCTGACTACTCTGAGCAGACATTTATTCCAGCTGGAAATGCCCAAAACACACAAAAACCCCATTGCATTGACTCTCACAGCTCCAGCTCTTCTTGCAGGACCTCTGAGGTAGCCAAACACCTGACATGGACCCAGTACCGGGACACTGGGAATAAAACAAACTTTACAGCTCCCCACCACTTCCTTTTGACTCTTTGAATCTGCGAACCACAGAACGCAGCTGGAGAGGAAAGCTGCCCTCTTAGGGTCTGATAAACCCTGGACTTCCAGGTTCCAGCTGGTAAAAGACAGAAAGATCGATTCCTTTCTCCCAGGGCCCCAGAACTGTTGAGATCTGGCTCCAGTTTCGAATAGATTCCTTGGTGTCCTGTAAGGTGGTTGAGCTCACACTGCAGCCCATCCTTCCGACAGCATTGTAGCTCTTCCAGATCCTGTGAAAATAAGCAGCCAGCTATTCCAGATCTGTGATGCTCCAAGCCACCTGTCAAACTGGGTTAAAACTGGCCCAGAGGGAAAAAGAAAAAGTACAAAGAGGTGACTGACGACCAGCATGAAGCATCAAGCTCCTTTCTCCTAAGAAACAAGGCAGAAAACAACATTCTGTGCCAATATTATCGCACCAGCACAGCCTCCCTTTTGGGGACAAGTGGACACAGGCTACCAAGAGAGAAAAGGGACATTTGTGGAGCTGTCATCTCCTACCTACCACAGCCATCCTCTTCGAGATGGTGGCTTGCGCTGCTGCAAACTCAAACAAGGACACTTTCCCCTTTTAGCAATAAAGGTGACAAAAAAATGACACCCAACACACCTGAAATCAAGGCTACCTTCATGTGTCACACGCAGGAGGGGCGTTCACGCGCACGGCCGCCCTTTCACAGCCCGGCTGCGGCAGAGCAAGCCCTGCTGCTCCAGCCAGCGCTGCCCTGTAAATGAAAGCTTGATCCAAACCCCTTTCAGGCGCTTCAAAGCCAGATTTGGAAAAATTAGCTCGTGCTCCAACCCAGTGACGTGCCTCTATGCACAGGTGGTGGAGGAAGGAATATATTCTCCCCCTCCACCCGCCGAGGCTTGTCATTAGATGTCAAAAAATCTTTGAAAAGCCTTTCTTTTCCCCAACATAGCAAGCAGAGCCTGTTAACAGCCGCTTAACCGCAGAACACGAGGCAGAGCTTTGAATGTCCTGTCACTCCCGATGACGGGTGATGCGGATGAGGCTTTGAAGGTTTTCCAACTTTAACACTTCTCAGGCAGGCTGCCGGCTTCTTTTCCCCCAGGATAAAAGGCAGGCTGAAGTTCGCGCCGCGAAGCTTGAGCCGTTGTTTGTCTGTCGCTGCTTTGTTCAGGAGACAACACGAATCAATCCAGGAGTTATTTCAAAGGGAAGGAGTCCTCCCGTGCTCCCCCAGCATTTTTAATCAGGGCAGGCAGCTATTTCCAGGCAGGTGCTGCTCTCCTTGCGGTAAATACGGCCAAGTCTTGCAGGAAGGGAAGAGGAAGGGATGGGGCCCAGCCAGGACCACACTAAGTGGGACAGAGCAAACCCCAGCCAGCCCAACGTGTCCCCATCATGTGCTCTAAGCTTGTCCTGAGCCACTCCCAGCAAGCTGCAGCCGGGGATGCCCAGTTTAGCTGCTTGCCCACACCCAGCCAGGCTTCCATCCAGCTCTGTAAGAGCCACTGTGGGCTTTCAAAGGCCAAGAGGGTGCCACAGGCTCCTGACGACAGCCGAGAGGGATGACGGGGACAAACACAATACATGCACGGATTCCTCAAGCATGGACAGCACGGAAATGCTGCACGGCTCACAGCTTGCCTGGCCCCCTGCAACTCTGCAAGGAGTTTGTTTATGCCTGAGCACTCCCACATTTCGTTTTTGGAGGTAGAACACGTTCAGGTCTGTCTGCAGCGTGCAAATAGCTTCAGGATGGCTGGAAGCACGTATCCTCCACATCGTCCCCCCTTGCCTGAACCCCCTCTAGCATCTAGTGGTCCATCATTATGCTGATCAAAGGGATGGCAGAAACAGCCTCCTCCCAGCCCTTCCCCATAGCGGTGACGGCTCACGTCTCGGATGAGCCGCTCGGAGAGGTAGGCACCGATGCGATCCAGTTTCTCTGGGGCAGACAGGGCGTAAAACGTCAGCTTCTCCATGTTGGTCTTCACTAGCCCATCCTGAAAGAGAGTAACGCAGGGGGTCACCCCCAGACCTGGCAAACAAACATCAGGAGCATCTCCGGAGCACGCCGGTCCCGTCCCAGCGCTTCCCCACACCCTGTAGAGCAGGGAAGGCAAAGGAGGATTGCATTTAGCCTCAGCTGAGGGCCCTCTGAGGTGCCACAGCCAGGGGTGACCCCAGCACAGGGCTCCACACTCGAAATACGACGAGAACCCTTTGCCAGCCCTTAGCGATGTCCCAGCACTGAGGGCGCCGGGGCAGACAGGGACATTGAACACCTCCACGCTAGTGAGGCCAAACGACACACGCTGCCAGCCCCAATCCCCCGCAGCCTGGAAAAACCACGGAGCTTCCTCCTCTCGGCGCACGGCTGGGCAGCAGCCTCCTCTCTCGTTCAGCTTTGCCGCCAGCGCCATGACAAAACACGCACTCGCCGCCTCCCCGGGTAATCCCAGCCCCGCTCCCTGCGGTCAGGAGCCCCTCTTCCACCGCTTTCACGTCTCGGCTGCCAAAAAGGAGACAAAGAGGCCGGATTTGGGAGGCTGCAGCAGCTGGGGGGGCATTCCCCACCTCCAATTCAGCGAGGCAGCAAGCCGGGCACCAGCTTTCCCCGCATCCTAGGAGCGTAAGCAGCTTTTGAGCTCGGAAGCCTGGCTGAGGCCCCGAGAGACCACCCCGCTCTTAGAAGCTGCGTTCCTTTCCCTGCAAAGAGAAGGACGTATGCCTTCAGGTCCAGTCCCCCATCCTCCCACCCAGCCATCCTCCGCCCAGCGCCTTTGGGAAAGGAAGCCTGTCCCTCCAGGCTGATGCAGCTGGAGGAGCTGCTTCTGTGTTTTCTGCTCACAAACCGGCTTTAAAGGAAAATCCAACACTCCAGTCACAGCCTTATAGAGTAAAAGCATCCCCTGCCTTCCAGGAGCTGTTTCTGGGCAGGTCACACCACATCCCTGCAACCTGAGTGCCGGACGGTGTGTAAAGCACCAGAGCTTTGGGGTGTGAAGCGCCAGAGCTTCAGAGAGTGAAGCACCAGAGCTTCGGGGTGTGAAGCACCAGAGCTTCGGGGTGTGAAGCACCAGAGCTTTTGGGTGTGAAGCACCAGAGCTTCGGGGTGTGAAGCACCAGAGCTTTGGGAAGTGAAGCACCAGAGCTTCGGGGTGTGAAGCACCAGAGCTTCGGGGTGTGAAGCACCAGAGCTTCGGGGTGTGAAGCACCAGAGCTTCGGGGTGTGAAGCACCAGAGCTTCGGGGTGTGGAGCACCAGAGCTTTGGGATGTGAAGCAGCGACTCATTTACCTCTGGGTCCTCAGGGAAGATGTTGTCAACGAGTCTTTTGTAGCGAGGCCGCAGGGCACCGCAGCAGCCGCACACACCTGGAAGAGAGGAGGCAGAGCCCGTCAGCAGGGACAAAATCCTTATCTCCAGGACAAACCCTTCCGTGTGAAGGTGCCTTTGGTGGAAATATCTTCGGATTCAGAGGGGAAGCTTGAGGACAGGGCACGGAGCTGATGACATTCCAGAGTTTTGCAGCCAAAAAAAAACAACCAAAGTAAACCGCAGCTGAGAGGCAGGGAACTGGCTGGTGACCAGCATTGTTTGAAGTAGGACTGCAGGGTTATCTGCTTTTCTTACCCAAGAAAGCAGCCTTCAGAGACCAAGACGTCCAAAGTGTCCCTAAATCCGAGCCCGCGTATCTCGCAATATCCTCTTTTGCTGATCCTCAGACTAAGAGCTCTTTCCTCCAACCACAAACCCAAGGACACACCACTCACACCCTGCCTCGCGCTCCCCACGGAGCAATAAAGAGAGCACAGGCTGCTGGAGACGGCAAGACAGAAAAAGAAGAGAGAGCATCTTATGAAGGCTATGAAAGGAAAACATATTTTGTCGTTTGCAGCTCCACAGCTGAGCTGTTGAGAATCCCCAAACACCTTTGATTGCTACCTTTGGGCTGCTGGACCGCGGTCCCTCGCCCCCAAGAGAGACGCTAAATGACCTGGTGTTCTGCAGGACGCCAACACAACCATACCCAGCCTCTCAAGTTCAGAGTGGCCTCAGAAATGACAGCAGCTTGTCCCTCATGCACAAGCTGTGCCCCGTGGATCCTCCCCGAGAGCTCAAACCCCTCACAGGCGAACAGCGGGCATCAGCCTCATCCCAACTCACAGCAAAGCATTTAGCCCCGGCCACCAACCGCCCCAAACGTGGCTGCGATCCCCCTGCTCCACTTTCGGCGAGGAAGGGATCGTTTGCCACCTGGATATTTCTCCCTGTGCCGTATCCCATTTCTCAGGGCCGCAGCAGCCGGGGATCACCCCGTCCCAATGGTTCAGGCGGGCTCTCGAGCCTCCGTCGTGCTCCTCTGTGCATCGAAGATGTTCACCCTCCGTGGGGGCTGCCACATGCCCTGCATAAAGCTGTACTGGTGTACCGGCCACTGACGAAGATCTGCAAAATGTTAAAAAAAAAAGTGGGGGGAAGAAATAAAAAGATTGCGGGATGCATTACCCTCCGCGGCACCGCTCCGAGGTGCCAGGACCGCCCTGCTCCAGCACAACGCACTTTTTTCCCCAGGGCCTGGAGTTACTGGGATGCTGCACCCCATGGAAGAAACAGGTGTCAGCCACCCCAAAGCGCGAGTAATTCAGGGCTGCTTTTTTGGCAACCTCCACCAAGAAGCAGAAGCTGGTG
>NW_009716003.1:2458-20313 GCF_000703405.1 Apaloderma vittatum | reverse complement strand
GTAACCTCTAATAATGCTAGGGAAGGCCTGGAGCATGGAGGAGAAACTTTTGTCAGTGATTAGGTGAAAATGCCCAGGAGGGCAAATGTGATGTCTCTTCTGGACGAATGCGAGGGAGTGTTGCCAAGCGCAGGCACTGCACCCAGCAGTCTCATGCAAAAGTTTTCCCTGAACAGTCTGCCCGGCCTTACTGGTCACACAGGCATAAAGGTGCTCTGGAGGGCTGCTGGCATCCAGAGACAAAACCAGTAAGTGAGCACAGCTGGGAGTTATCCCCTGCTAGCCACTTTTCACTGACCTCCCACAAGTTCACTGTTCCCCTTGCAAACTAGTCCCATTCTGTGAATGGGAGCCCTCTTGTCTTCTTGTCACTTCTCTCTGCCAGGTAATGTAGAGCTTTGTCATACTTACCACACCACTGGGTCTTTTGCTGGGTCTTTTGCAGGAGCAGTTACCCAGGTTCCCCACTTCACAAACGTCTACCAGGTCTGAAGAAAAACCTGAGAGAGAAAAAAGTTTCCAGGTGCTTGTTTTCAAAGGAAGCAGAGAACCTAAACAGCAATGACCATGGCATGTTTGAGAAGGGACCTGTTGGGCTACGTGTCAAGGAGCTTGTCTGCACACTTGTGAAGGAGAAAAGAGAGGCAATGGCAAGTGGAACAGTGCAAATAACACCCCACACTGGCTGTTGCCCAGTGCAGGATGGAAAGATATGAGCCCACAAGCCCAGAGAAGCACAGGGTTCCAAGGACCGATGGGGAGCTCAAACTAAGGACTCAGAGGAAGGTATGCCTTGCCCAGGCACCTCCCAGGGATGTCCCAGGAGGTTCTCAATTCCAGGGTCCATGTGCAAGGCCTTTTCAGAGTCATCAGAGAAGCACCTTTTGAACTGAGGGGGGTCACTGCCTACAAGGGATATGGACATGACGGGTTGCAAAAGAACATTTTGGCATTACACGGGACTTATTTTGGGATGCTTAGGGGAGGAGCCAATGGGGAGAAATGGAGGAATAAAGGGGATTTGGGGATGGAAAACCTGCAAAAATGGAAGGATAAAGGGATAAAAGAGTCTGGTCACATGTATGTAGGCTGGCCAACATGCTCATCTGCCCATGCCCTGCATCCAGTCACCACAGTCTGTCCTTTTTTCCCATTAAACTCCATTTCTAACTCTTTTCCTGTGTGAGGGACTCCCTAGCTGGCGTACATGTGCGTATGGGGGTCTGATGGTTGAGCGTGCCTGGGTGCCAGTGACTGAAGATACCCTAAGTGAAAGAAACCAGGTGCCAGCCACCATCCTAGTGCAACAGCGGGAGGGAGCATGGGTGAGCAGGTGATGACCATCAAGGAACAAGCCAAACAGGCTGGTGAGTAGGTGAGGTGTCCCAGGACACCCCTTGATGTTTCACATGTAATAAGGCAGGATGATCTGTGCCCGTGGAACTGTAACGAGATCTGTATTTTGAAAAAAATAGTTAAGTTTTTAAGGGCTCGAGCTGGAGAGCTTCCCGTCCAGCTCTCTGTACACGAGCTGTGTTAGAAATGTCCTTCTGATGCATTTGCAAACGCTCTTCTAGCAGCCTGCGTCCCGCTGCAGCCTCAGCGCAGAGCACTTTCTTTTGTAACAGCAGAGTTCCCTCTAGTGGAAGAGATCACGAGCCAAAGTGAAATTGCCTCCAGTGAGTCTTGCATCAAAATAGTGACTCCGGAGTGCTGTTTTGTTTTTCTCTTTGGACGTTCAAGTAGTCTTTTAGAAGCTAGCAAGCCTATCCCAGGTATCAACAAATTAGAATCACTGTATCCAAAGACATTCAGACAAAATGACTTTATGAGGGTTGTCCTGTGGCAGACACTGACTGTTGTCACTGGAAGAGAAGGTGTTGAACAGACTGACAGAAGGAACTGGTCATTTGGTTTCAGTCCTGCTTTACTCTCCTGGAGAAAGAGGTCTTGTAAAGGAGCAGAGAATGAAATGTGGAAATGTTCCCAAGTCTGTTCTCCAAGTTGCCACGCTGGCCTGCAATGGATAAAAGAAGGTGTGCTAGGTGAGGAGTGGGAACAGCGGGTGTTTGGTAGTACCTGGGAAGGTAGGCTGCCCAAATTCCTCTGACAAGTTCTGCTTAGGGTTGCCTCCTGAGAGAGCTGGATTTTATGCAGCTGAGCTTCTTGGTCAATGGACCTTTAGAAAATAATCTCAGGCTGCTTGGCAAGGGACATGTAAAAATCAATCTCTAGTGATGTTGTAATCAAGAGTTCCTCAGCATTCTGAAAATCATGTGCTGATTCAGCTTGCCCTGAAATTTCTCATGCCACGTGCGTGTAGGTTACAGTGAGGAGCTTCAACTTGCCATTCCTCAAATGAGAGTTTTCTGAGATTAAATGGTCTCTTTTTTAGCCCAGAGAAATGATCTGTGTTTTTTCCATAGTAGTCATGGGAACATACATATACGATCTTCAGTTGTGGTTATGATTAGAAGCCATCAATATATGTGCATAAACACAACAAAAAAAAGAAGAGGTGAGTCAGTTTAACTCCTGCTTTTCAAAGATAACTTTTTCTCAAGAAATTGAAAATGTAAACAGAAATTTCCAGACTCAGTGCTGTGAGACAGTGACCAGTGGTACTCCAGCTGTGTGGTTCAGAGACTCCTGAAGGAGGGGGAGAGGAATGGCCTCACCTCCATACTTCTGGAAGTGAGTATATGATTTATCCTTGGCGTAAAAGTGTAGTTTTTCTAAGAGTTAAAATTTAGCTTTGGCGATTGAGAAGAAAAAATTAAAATATGATGAAATGCACATGAACAGTAATCAGCACAAAAAAACCAACAGGTTTCACTGGGAAATGAGAGAAGAGAATGCGAGCTTAATCATGAGTGTCTTGGGCGTACCAAAGGGGCATGGCTGCATGACGCCCGACAGTCCTCACTCCTGTTAAGTCCATCTGACACAAAACCTCCTTTTATAGTGAAATTTAAATTCAGGTTTATTCCATTTCGTAGACCTATTCTACAGGTGGAAAGCAAAGCAAAATGTACAATGTCTCTAGATCTTTCTTGCCACATACAGGGGTCTCATAGTTTTCTGTGGTTTTTATTCCTGCCCATACAGTTGGACTCAATAATCTTAAAGGTCTTTTCCAACCTAAGCCAGGTTGCCCAGGTGAATGGTGGAGTTGCCATCCCTGGAGGTGTTCAAAAAACATATAGACGTGGCACTTCAGGATATAGTTTAATAGTTGTGGTAGTACTGATCTGATGGTTGGACTTGATGATCTTAGACACCTTTCCAAACTTTAATGATCCTGTTATTCTTGTTTCATTGTTTACTGTCTCAAATGGTTCATTAGTTCAGAAATCAAGGAAAGAACCAAGAAACATATTAACAGCAGAGTGTACGTACCAAGAACGCAGAGGAAGGAATAAAGAACAGACCTCATTCTTGACAGAAGGAATTTCAGATTGCCTCTTCCACCAGCAATCAGGGTGTACTGTGGGTGAATAAATAGGAGCGGAACAAGGAAGATCTCTCTGGATTCTAGGAAAATAGGCTTCTATTTACTTTCTTTCTCACTAACTTCAAAGGCTTTGTCATGCCAGAGAGTCAGTGTCAGCTCGGCCACCACCAGCTCCGGAGAAGGTGATGTACAAAGAACTGGGCCACTACATGGACATCTTTGTCAAACTTAGCAGAGATTGCTCAGCTGAGTCAGGTCCTTGTTAAAAGAAACAGTTGACATAAGGAACACTGTTGACCGAATGAGGCAGAAAGGGATTTTTGGGTCTTGTTCTTCTATGAACATAAAAAGAACTTGAATTTTCTGCCATTGCTGGTCTGCCTAGTATACTTTCCACTTGCCTCTGTCAGCCCTAAGGTTACCTCTGGTCTTCATCTACTGCTTCAGAACTATCCTTTCCTTGCTCAGCTCTAGTTTCCTTCTTTTATTCCAAAGCAGCAACTCTCTTGCTCTCCAGACCCTTTCACCATTTTCTTCTTTCTTCTCTAACTTTCTCTAGTTCATTGAAGGAGCAGTAAAATTTAGATAAGTATAAAACTTTTTCACTTCAGTAGACGTGAGTTACAGGGTGAGCTGACATGAAATATCTCTCAAGTCCCTGAAAGGTCCCTTTTGTTTTCATTAAATAAGGGCAGAAAAATATTCCTGGGACTTCCTGGCTTTTGTTGCTTTGATTGCACAGGGCTCTTCTAGATAAATTTATTTTAAGCTGTGTAGTCCATAATTCTCTCAGTAGTTCTCTCACAGTAGTTCCCTCTGAAATCCCCTCAACTACAGTGAAGGCAGGTGAACACAGGAGACCTGTTGATGCACATTTCTCATAAAAAGAAAAACATATGTGAAGGGTGTAGGTATGTCAGCCTCAAACAACAAGTAGAATGTTAGTTGCTGGAGACCTGACCTGCTTTAGATGGAGTTCGGAGCGAAAAGTGGAAGGCTGAGAGAGGGAAACTTAAGTGACTGATCAGTCCTAGGAGACAGAAAAAATTGTTGAAAAAAATGTAGTGGCAGAGCTCAGGCTTTTGTTTCCTTGCTGACAGAGGAATGGCTCCACTAAATGAAGCACAGTGGTGGAGAAGGTCTCCAAGGACAGTTCTATCCAGCTGGAATAGCCACTGCCCTGACCCCCAGCCTCCAGCAACAGGTTAGACCTGATCTGGAGGGGGTCTTCTTTTTTGCAGGTTGAAAAGCACTGCTTTGTGCACAGAGGTACTGAGAGTAATGGAACAGGCATGGTTAACACCAGGATGAGTCTGGGATGACTCAGGGAAGGTAGAAACATCATCCCTTAGAACAGCTTAACAGAAGTGCTCCAAATATTCCCACCCGTTGTGTCTTAAATAAGAAAGGATTTGTGGTTTAAGTGGGTTCTTGGCCACTACATGGACATCTTTGTCAATTAATTTTGACAAGGTCTTGAATTTGTGCCAAGTCTGGCATTTTTCCCATGACCAATGATCTTTTAAAGCAGGAGACATTCTAGCGTCTTGCTAGAGAAATATTACAATTGGTATGAATGATATATGAACATATGTGTGTGCGAAAACAATTTCTAATGCCTTAAGGGTGGTAAATCAGTTCTTCAAAGAATGCCACTGAAAGGCAATGAAGAAATCTTCAAGCCAATTAGTAGAAAAGATATTAAGATAGTGCGTAGCTGGAGATAATAAACAGACCGTTATTTAGAAAGTTTTAATAGGCTGTTTGTCCTTGAGGGTGTTTTGAACCAGACCAAAGCAAGAGTCTCCTAGTCAAAAATTTTCGAGTTGGAGATGAGGGGGTGCAAAAATATCACGAGTTATTTGTGAAAAACTGAAAGTCAGTCAAAAGTGAAGGTGGCAGTGGGAGATCACGACCACCAACTTAATTCAGACCAAAGAAAACTTGCCCCACCACCACCTGTAAGGAACATGCATGCTAATTCACATGAGGAGCGAGGCTAATTTAAATATACTTAACCAATAATAGATGAAATAGTTATCACTAGCCAGTAATTGTAAAATTAGGCATGCTTATACTAATTAAGTTACAATATAAATATGTTGTAGCATTTCAATGTGCTATGTTAGTTTCATCTAGCATCCAAAGTTGCACAACTTTGTTAAGGAACCAATGTCAGCTTTCTAAACTATAGTTTGGTTTAGAGAAGTTTCTTGGTTACAACCTTCCGTACCAAAAGCAGGTGAGCTGAAGAAACAGCAAACAACGGACACTCAACGCCTGTAGGGATCGAAAAGGATCCTTTTCCTAACCAATCAATTTGAGAAATGGGTTGTTTCTCTCAAGCCTGGGAGGAGCCTGATAAAACTACAACAGAGACAACTAATCAGTGGAAAAATCCTACAGTCGAAGAACCACAAGATGCAGCGAGTTTTCCCTGTTATTGTTTGTGCTTCCCCTTCTCCCAGCTCCACAGGAAGGTGCCGCCGGGGCTGACGGGACGGAGGCGATGAGAGTGTTCTCTTGCCTGAGGCCTTCGGGCACTTCTATTATCTCCCTTCCAGTCACTTAATCACCCCCCTCGTGGCCTTTCCCGCTCCTTCTGGCAGCGCTTTCTAAGTCTGAGGTGAGTTTTTGGCTGGGCGTGGGACGGGAAGCGCGAGTAACCTCGGAAACGGGGCTGGACGCGGACAGAGGCCGATACCTCCCCGCCTCTTGAGGCTCATCCCCGGACAGAAGCAGCTCCCGGCTCTTCCCGATCGCTGCGACCAGCCTCCGAGTCCTTCCTCCGGCTCTTCTCAGCAGGAGGGTCCCCGAGCTGCCGGCTTCACGCAGCAGATGCTTTCCGAAGCCTGCGAGATGCCAAAAGTCGGGAGGGACGAGTAGCGCCGGGTAGTTCTTGGAGGCAGTCGGCAGAAGCAGAAAAAAAGCTTTTTAGTGTTGGAGAAGTTCCACCGGAGGAGGTCGCGGAGGATCAGTGCAGGGATGCTGTCGGTGGCTCAGGAGAGCTCTGAGGTGCGGACTGGGTGGGTATGGCACAGTAAAGGATTTGCTGTTTATTTTCCCCTATAACACGCTAGATTGGATTTCCAATCTCAAGGGACTTTTTTTTTAGGGGGAGACCAGTATAGCTACACAATAGCCTGGTTCCTCATTGTATGAAATCTTGCAGCTACACCAGCTGTGAGCAACGGTGTGTTAAGGACTTTCATGGGTATTAAAGCAGAGGCAGATGGCTGTTATTGAAATCTATGCTTTCCTGGAGCTGTGACACATCTTTCACTGGTTTATAAATGCTTCCTTAACTTGAATTTTCTCTCTCAGTTGCTGTGCTGGTCCTTGATTTTTCCATGTTTTTAGGGATCTATCTATTTCCTAGAGCCATGCTCAAGTATCTGGCTACGCTGTATTATCTGGCAGTTTCATTATTTGTTGGGTGGTGAATTTATGCCTTTTTAACTTCCATTGTGCAATTTTTTTCCCACCTTGATAGTAGCACTTTCTATGTTGTGTAAGGAGACATGTTAAAACTCTCTTTCTGCCCCTAGAACTATGTATTTCTCACATGGCAAAGCTACCATTAATCCACTGATGTTTGTACCCTGCAGACATGATATTATTGGAAGACGATCTGTCATTGAATCAGCCGTCTCTCCTTATCTTTCTTCAGGTGAAGCTGACTTTCCCTTCCAAAATGACTTTCCAAGCTCTGGTTTTGTGTCTGGCATATGCTGGCCTTGGAAAGGCACATGGTAAGTTGAATTTCCTGAAATCTGCCTGAAAGTGGTTGGTGAAATGTTTCTGATTCTGAGGCTTTGACAGTCAGAGTAAGGCACAAATAGGTACAATGCAGATTGCTGTTGCCATTTGATATACATTAGATAGGTGAGGCATGAAGCTGGCATGTGTGTCACAAAACCTCCTGGAGCAGCGTTTGGAGATGTGAGGGACATACAGCGTCCTGAGTTCACAAATTCCCATAGTGGATCCTCCCCTTGGGATCAAGTCTCCCTTTTTATTTCCCTCCCTCTCAAATGCATAGTCCAAAAATTCTCTTTGGAACATTTTGCTGCTCAGTTATCGGAGAATGTCCTGGTGTTCACTCGTGTATACTTCCCTTGTGCATTCCACCTTCCTCTGACTTTTAGGAAACAAAAAATGAGTCTTTGTTGAGAAGAGGAAGCCAGAATCTGATTTAATAAAACCGAAGTGGGAAGCCTGCAGAGATGGGGGAAGTTGTAATTGATAGAATTGTTCTGTCTGTGAGTAATCCAGGCCTTAGAAATAGCATTAGGCTTCTGAATATGTGGGGTATCTGCCCATTTCACTAACTATTTCATGTCATTGCAGTAGTTCCACAAGATGAACACAGAAACGTGAAGTTGGGTAACAACGTGACTCTCAGCTGTGCCCTGACAGAACCCAAGGAAGTTGTACAAGTGACGTGGCAAAAAGAATCTGAAAAATCACCCAATAATATAGCTACGTACAGTGACATAAAAGGATTAAATATTCATGAACCCTATAAAGACCGAATGAATTTCACAAGTCTGGTACTCAATGAGACAAGCATCACTTTTTGGGACACTAGAATAGATGATTCAGGGTGTTACAGGTGCCTCTTCAATATTTTCCCTCAAGGCTCCTTGTTGGGACGTACCTGCCTCAGTGTCTTTGGTGAGGACCTCTACAAGAATACGTTTTTGGTGGAAAAAAGGCATTTTCTCACCCACAGCATTTTCTTTGAGTGGACTCAGGGACTACAGTCGTAGAAGCATCCTTGGTGGAACATAGTATAGAAACAGAGTGTTACTGCTGTGAGCAAAACTCTGTGGGGTCATATTCAAGCCTATTGTGGTGGTTTTGGCTCTGGGCAGTCCTTATTTGTTATTCTGTGAGTGACAACTAAAGAGCAAGGAGTGAGATCTTTGTTCATAAGCCTCTGAGCAGCTGCGACTTGGGCAAACCAGAGTGGCCTGTTGCAGTTTCCTCTTGGTGCCAAGTAGAACCTCACTGCTGTGAGCTGCTGTGCTGAACCCTACCATTGATAGGGAGTTAACAGAGAGGAGGACAGCATGGCCCAATAAATGGTTTTACTTCAGCAGATTACTTTAAAATGTGGGATTTCAGATGGAGTGAAACCTTTGGGGCCTATAACTTCAGTTTGAGAGAAGGGTTATTGAATTGTGGGGTGGGTCTGACTCAATGAACTCTTCTGGCATCCCTATACTATGGGGCTCAGTGTGAACCCAGTAAGCTTTGATTTGATTGATAATGCTTAACCTGCTATTACTGCTTATGACCAGGTGCTCGTTGTGGTAATGGATTGTCTCATTTGTGTGTTGGAAGGTCTCAATGCATCTGTCCATTACAAGATTTCTGAAGGTCGTTTGACAGCCATCTGTAATGCTGTTGGCATGCCAGAGCCCACCATCACCTGGAACAACTTGTTCAATTCTACTCCTACACAGGAGACGGTCAGGCACACCAGTGGGATTGTGTCCGTCACCAGTAAACTGGAGATCTTCAACAATCAGAGCATCAATGTGCAGGACTTGACCTGCAGAGTAAGCAACACAGAAGAAAAAATTGAATTGCCAGTAAAAATGAAAGGAGGTAGGTTAATGATAGAAGCTACTTGGTAGCTTTCTTTTGTCCTTTGTGTTTTGCAATAGCGTGTTTGGATAGGAATCTGCTGGGAAAAGAAAGGAGTGAAATGTGTATGTGGCTAGTAAAAAGAAAGGAATTCCTACTTCACAGTCATTGTTTTTTTTGAGACAATGGCATGTTGAGATCCTCTCCAAGTGGGGAATAAACCTAAACTGGTCAGCTAAGGAGCTGTGGGTTCTAGAGGCACCATGTGTTTTGCAGCAGGTTGAATTTCACACAGGCCTTCATAGTTTCTTTGACAGTACCAAGACAGGTGTAAATACTTGTCACCTAATATCTATCTAGCTGAAGTAAAAACTCCCTGGATCACTTAATGAACACTGAAGTGGAAGTTTTGAAATTAGTAACAAACTATCTCCGAACAGCACTTAATAAAATGTTTCAATTAAACTTATTACACTTTTGGTACAGTTAACTTGCGTATTATGTTTTAGTTTCTCTGACGTTTTTGCTAAGACACCTGTGCATTGTAGTAATGATCAAGGAGGAATAGTATTTTCAGACAGATGGGAAGGTGATCAGTTGAAGATACTTACGCTGGGTTTATGAGGAAATCTTAAATACATTAGTGCAACATCTAGATACCTTGTACTGCTGATTGATTTCTTTTCCCACCTCATGTTCTGCTGGAAAGATTTTCACCGCAGCTCTATAGGCAAGAAATAGAAACACGAAAACCTGAAGT
This sequence comes from Apaloderma vittatum, assembly GCF_000703405.1. NCBI lineage: Eukaryota > Metazoa > Chordata > Aves > Trogoniformes > Trogonidae > Apaloderma > Apaloderma vittatum. The sequence goes on along the minus strand of NW_009716003.1, from coordinate 10,504 downwards.
ACCATTCTTAGCTCACACAGGAATGTTGACTTAAATGATTTAAAGTTCATGAGCCTTCGTCCAGAGCCTTAAGAGGAAGACTATTTGGAAATTAGAAAGACAGGAAAAGCAGTTTGGGACTGTGTGTTAATTCTTAAATTATGTGCTCAAGAAGTGATTGATATGGGAACAGCAGTAAAGAGTAAGATCTGACTCTTAATATCATCTCTTTAAATTAGTTCTTAATTCTGAACAACATTCGTTGAAAAAAAAAATTCCTTTTATCCTGTCTCAAACACAATATTCTTTTGTTTCTGCTTTTTAAAAAGGAAATATGTGTCTCTGAATGCAGGATACTAAGACTGTTGTTATTCCTTGCTGAGAGAATGAAAAATCAGCTAATATCTTGTTGTTTTATAAATCTTTATTTTAGAGAAAGAGAAATTAAAATGAAGAGTTCAACCTATCTTTATTAAGACATGATAGTTTTGGCTTGATCAAAATGAATTTTTTCATTCTGAAAGTTTTGCACCTAATTTGCATTGATATGAGTCTTCATAGTATCATTTTGATTAATGGCAGTCAAATGAAGTGTCTAAGGTCTAACCAGGGAGGGACATTTAGGGATAGATATTGGGTAGAGCTTCCTGAAGGCATCAAAACATAGCCTGTCTTTGTTTTTGAAAGTTCATGTAGTCTTTGCAACAGTGATAAGTGTTTAACAGTAAAAGGAATAACTTTTATTTTACATTAAAAAACCCTCAAAGTCTGGTTCAAGTAAAGAACTCTTCAGAAAGTGTCGACTTGCATAAGGTTCTGCTTACATACACATGCCAACTGCCATATCAGGTACAGGTATGACAGTTTTATTTGCCCTGGGTGAACATGAGAACATCTTTTCTTCACAGAGAATTTTCTGTGGGCAAATAGGTTTGCCTCTGAAAATACACAGTTTTGCTCTCTTTTGAGCAATTGCTGCTTTTGTGTAGCTTAGCAATAACTTTCACAAGCTTGATGAGGAGTCATTGTCATTAATCCTCTTGCCTTTTTTGCATAAAGTAGCTTAATTTGCTGTATTTTTTGTTGATTTTTTTTTTTTTCACAGAAGAGGGATCCTCATTGATTTGGCTGGTGATTACTGTGGGGATTTTACTCATTGTCATTGTTCTGATTCTGATCATGGTGTACTGGAGGAAAAGGATGTGCAGGAGGTATTGAAGTGGTGAGTAACTGATGTGTGAAAACCAATGGTTTTTACAGAGCTGGTAATGATGTCTGATCTTCTGCAGAGAAGAATGAAACTTCGTTGAGATATTGTTAGGGGTTGTGAGACTGTAATACGGGACAAGCAAACTTTGTAATAATGTGTTGCTAGTTAATATAGGTTGCCTCAGTTGCAGGTAATTTTAAGAGCTGTTTTCCCACTGATGCTGCTGAGGAAAAATACAAGACTAGAAATTGTGAGGGGAGGATCCAAGCAGAGCAAGACATGCTGCTGATGGTTTGCTTTCAGGTAGAAGTCTCAGCATAAGTAACTCACTGGCCTTTCACATTTTTGCGATGGGCCAAAAAAGTGTTGCGTGAGAATTTTTGGCTGAAGAGGCATGTTGAAGAGAAACCCGCTGATGCAGAGTGGAGTGCCTTCAAGGGAAGGCCTTTCTTCTGTTCACCACACAATCTTTATATTTTCAAATGCTTGAAAGAAAGACGTACTTTTATTTGAGAACAACCACTCCAACACAAACAAGTTTGTGCTAAGCAGATCTTGAAGGGGAGACCTTGAAGCAGGGTCACTTGTTAGAGAGGATCAGAAAGTAACCAGGCAAAGAGAGTGCTAAAAAGTGCAGGTGCTACCTTGCAGTTTCAAAAGCCCCTTTGTTGTGTCCCAGGTGAGCAGAGCCACACTGGGGTGCTGTGACTACACTAGTGCCTGAAGAAGGAGCAGGGTCAGATGGTGAAACCTTACTTGACAAGACTAGGCTGAGGATGTTGATGTACCTTCTGGCATGATTTTGGCACTTGGATACGAGCTGTTCCCCAGGCTCTACCTGCATGTGGTTCCAGTGATGGCTTATAACAGGACCATACCCAGCAGGCAGTACGGCAAGCTTCACAGCTGGCTTCCTACACTCTACACCAGCTCCTAGGTATTGGGCTTGCAACTTTCAAGCCATTTCATGCATCCTTGTGCCATGTCATGGGTCATGCAAGACATGATTTCTTTCTGTGGAGACACTGCTGTGATGTGCAACAACAGAGCCTACACATTATTTTGGGAATTTTGAACAGAGCTCCCTCCCTTTTCCTGTAAGGGTAGTGTAAGATGCAGGTATGCATAATGTGTTTAAACTGAAAGTGCTTTGCCCCTTCTTCCTTAGCTAGTGTCTCAGAGCTTGAAGCCTCCCTGTGCCAGCAAGAAAGGAGACTCTTAAGCCTCTCTACCTGGGGAGGATGTCTGGATCCCTGACCCTGTGTATGTGCTGATGTGTGCCAGGGTTGAGGCTTCATGTAAATATCTGTTCAGAGAGGATAAATTAGGTGAGCAGTGTTTAGCAGTGGGTGTAAGTTTGTGGTGTTAGCTTCATCAACAACAGCAGGATTTGAGGGACTTCAATTTTTTGTGTTCCTTTCCATTCATCATGGATTTTTATTAACTGTCATGCTAGGATGTGACTTCTGCAGTGGGCCTGTAAGTCTTTCAGTCTCTGTTCTTTAAATGTAGTCTGTTTTTTATCAGTCCTAGTCTATATCTTTTCAGTTGCTTTTCAGTCTTGAGTTTTGAAAATGTAATGCACTGTCCTGGATCCTTTTTGTATAAAGGTAGCATTACATTATCCACAATAATTTTGACCAGCCGATCCTATTCCTTCATATAGTGACCAGCTCAGGGAAATGTGTAGTTCACCTTCCTGATGTAGATCTGTTTCCCTGAAGGCTTCGTTTTTATTTTGTTGACAAATTTCAATACTGGTGCAGTTTGATCACTCTGTCGCCACCTGATTTTAAAAAAAAAAAAATAAAATTCCCTGGTTGATCTTTTCTGACAGTTGCTAAAAGTTACTACAATTTATTTTGCATATGATTCCACTGTAACTTTCCTGACCAAATCACTAAAATGCCAAGAATACCTGTGGAGTTACAGTAATTTTTAATGTTATGTTTAGAGTTCAGTACCAATCCACAAATACTCAATTGTAATGAGGAAATTCCCTACACCTTAGCTTCTGTCTGAGCGGCACACTGTGGACCTTAGTCTGTTTTTGCAGTGACTTGTTTTTGTCCCGATCACCTGTGAAAATCTGTTTATGCTATTTAAGGCAGTGGCTGCAAAAGAGAATAACATCTTGCAGAAAGCTCTTTTCTAGTTTTACCCTCTTATTATCCTCATGTTGTGTTGGAACAAGGAGCAACGCCTACGTACGTATTTCTGGATGTGCTTTTTGTAACAGCGCAACAGACTATTAATAACACTGGCTAGAGGATGCCAGAAGACTTCTGTGAGGCCAGTATCTGAGGCTTCAATACTTCTTTTCATTCTGCACTAGACAACAAGCAAAGCCTTTCCAGTCTTGTCTAGATGCCTGTTTTTTGAAGTAAAAACAGCTTTTTATGTGGGTGGTTGAGGACCCTTCTCCATCAAAGCTTCTTCTCTTCTGCTTCTGCTGATGAGAGTATGGTTGGTTTTGCTTTTACATTTGCTGTTTCCCTCCTCTCCATGGTAGACCTTTGGGAATCAGATGAAGAGCGGGGGCTCCAAGTTGTCCCATCTCTCAGGCACTTGCCTTGTACTAGTTACAGAGCATACACACATTTTGTTTCTCCATGAAAGCATCTCAAGTGACGCGTCTTCACAACATTCGGCAAAAAGTCACTTGTTTGGAAACAAACTGAGCAGCCTCTGTGGCAAGAGCTGTTGCAAAAACTTTGGAAAGCTTGCTTCTTCATCCTCTGCCAGAGAGGCAAATTGTGTCCATCACTCAATTTAAGTGCATCAAGCAGGTTACAGCAAGTTGACAGACATAACTTCACCTGTGCTGGAGGTTTTGAAGTAGTGCTCTTCTGGTAAAAAGTTGCACCATTTCCTACCTGACTCAACTAATACAGCTTAACTGTAGACCATACCAGCATAAAGCAGTTCTGTTGACAAACCCAAGTGCCTGCATTGAAGCAAAGTAAAGGCTCTTAGTCTGAATAAATTCCTATGACTTACCTAATGCATACATGTCTCAACCTGAATGCTTTTCAGAGTATCAACTGTTTATTTCAAAGCTGGCATATTGCTCACATTTCAGCCCCTCTGGTTAAAAAATTTTGTGGTCAGTTCTCAGGACATAGCAGTCAACAGTTGAGTAAAATTCAAGGCAAGCTTTTTTCTGGAGGCTTGTGGTTGTCTGTGGGGAAGGGATATTTCACAAAAGGTTAAAAAGGCCAGTATGATTTTATTTTTTTAATTTTTTTAATTAACCTTGGTATATCAATGTCACTTGGGTGTCTTTTGCTATGTGGAAAGCTTTAGAAATGGTCAGACAGTATATTTGTGTTTTAAAAACTATAAAAACGGGACAAAAAATTCTTGAACCATGTTGTTTATCAATAGATATAATGCAGCCTAAGAAAGTGGGGCAGATAAGGTGAATCAGGAAAAAGGAAACTTGAAGACTCATAGAAGAAGAGACTAGTTCAGAAAAAAAAAATCTGAAGAAAGTACCATCGTACCAATATGTTTTTTCCTATTTGGAAATTAAAACATTCAAGTTTTCTTTCAAAGAGAAATTTTACAGTACATTAAAATTTTTGTTTCAAGATGTTTTCTTCTGAATAGAGCCAACTATTTCAAAGAGATGCTCAATATCAGTGTTCTTTGCGAGTTACGCAAGTGTTATAAAACAGAGTGAAAACATATCTTTGTTACCAGTTAGAGATCACTTAATACTCTGAATGGGATTTGAAGATGTGCTGATTATTATTTTTGCAGTTTCTAAGTTGCTCCAAATAATATAAATTCAGGTCTATTAAGCTGCAAATAGCAACCTGGCTGATCAGCTGCAATATGTAGATATTGGAAACCTCAATTTTATTGGCCAAAAGCATCCTGAAAGATTGAGAAATAGAGGAGTCTCATACAAGAGATTCCAATTATTTGGGAAACTTTACAATAGTAAGTACTTGTACATGCTTTCCATTGCTTTGTTTATACTAAAGATAAGAATTATTTCTGGAAGAGCCATTATAGCAGTACCGTCTAGTGTTTATTCAATTTAGGGAACCCTGTGTTTCTAAGTTTCGGCTTAAAAATTATGGCAGTTCTTATTTATCTCTATGACTTGGCTTGTTTCTTCAGTGTGTTTGCTTTGATGTGCACCTGGTTTTTTCCTTAATAGTGAAAGACTACGTAGTTGAGAAAAACATAGTAGCAGCTCAATTTTAAGAGACTTTTCAGAGTAATTTTTACTAAAGTAACAGCTAAATACCAGCCTTTCAGATTATGAAAACGGGACTTAACTTCCTCTTTCATAAGGCAGATGGGTATGACGCACCCTGTTCACAGAGGAACGCCTCTTGGGCCAACTTGTCCCAGACGGGGAGGCTCATTTTAGAATTGCCATGGTTTTCTCTCAAGTGTATGAGAACACATTTGTCCTATTTTGAAGTCCCTAAAATAACAAAAATATGCAGTGCCATAAATGAAAGTTGTTTTGCTTACAACAGCCTCATTTCTTTACCTCTCTTAACACTACAGCAGAAAACTAAAATCAAACAAACCAAACCCCCTCAAAAAATGGTAGCGTAAAAATATTGTAGCCAAACAGACCTGAACAGACCTAACAAGGGGAGAAAGAATAAAGAAAACCCCAAAAAAACCCTTTCATGCAGAAATGTCAGCAGAGGGGTAATTCTGCTGTCAGACTGCCCATCAAGTTTCCTGCTAACATAAATATTTTTCAACCCCAATGAAGATATTTTCTGGCTTTAATCACACACTGCTTGCAGGAGACTCCTGTTCGCTAGTAAGTCACTTAATCTTCTGTTCAAAGAAACGTGCCTGGCAGTACCCTCCAATCTGCATCATACAGAAAGAGAGCATGGGCACTCTCTCTAGGCTTTCCACAATTTCGTGCTACCTGTTTTCATTGTGAAGGGCAGTGACAGCGGGTGCTTTGTTCATTTTCCCATCCTGTTTTCCCCCAGCATGTTTTGCTTTCTGTATCAGAGGAAAGCTGTGAAAAGGAGTGGCAGAGAAAGAAGGAGGGGAAAGCACGTGGATGAATTCAGATCTCCTGGGGCTTAGGTCTGGATGGATGGAGTAGATTCTGTTTGTTGCTGACAGGATGAAGGAGGTGGTGTAGGAAGGAATTCAGAGTTGAACATCTAAAGAGGAGGTGTCAAAGTACAGGCTAACAAAGCCGAAACTCTTTGAAAACAAGGAGGCCTTTACTACATGTGATTAACACAATTTCTATCCTGTGCTTTGTATCTGCGGTTGTTTTTCATTATGAAGTAATTTTCCAGTCCTTCATTCTCCTTTCATTCAAACAATAGGGCTCTGTATATAGCCAGAAAATAAAATGACTGGCAGCTGAAAGGGAGAAAAAACAGCATTTCTACCATGTACGAATAGTTGCCTCCCTGTTTCAATTTCATGTTTGCTTCCTTGGTAAGAATTATTTATGTGCTCAATTCTAAAATGCTTTGCCTTTGCAAAACACTTTGGCTGTATTAGACAAGGAGATGGAAACCTTTTACTTGCTCTTCAATGTGAAACATAAGGATTCCATTTTTATTATTTTTTTCCAATGCTACGAAAAAGTAGTGTCATAAATTGGGTCTGATATATCAGAATGACATTCTGAAATATCATACTACTTATATATTCAATAATAACCTTATTTGTGTATTTCCAACCAGGAAAGTTGGTTTGCTTTTCACAACTTATAAATCCATTTCAGGTTTTGTATATTCTGTATCTCACTGTCATACTGTGAATTCTGCAGTGTGTGTAGTTTCCAGAATTAAAAAAATTGGTCAGTATATTAGTGGGTATGAGGTAAGTTGGATTTTTTTTTAAGAAAAAACAAAACACATAATCTTCTCTCAAGATCAATTGTTTTAAAAACCTGAAATATTGTTTGAACAGGTGATTATGGGGCTTAAACAAAACAAAGCACAGTGTAAAAACTTTTCTGATTCACTTGGTATCGTATTAGTAAGAAATGGAGACTGTGTTTTGTTGGGGTTTTTTTTTCCAGAAAATCATTCTCATTATAGGCAAATAGATTAATACGAATTCCAAAAGTTTGCCATACCATGGTCTGTGTCTCTTTTTTTGGAAATACCTTCTTCATTTCTTCTGCTGTTTAAATATGCAGTAAGGCTTCACACTCAGATGCCAATTTCTGTGTTCAAAAGGGACAATACAATTGTCCAGTTACTTTCAAGTACTTTATTAAATTTTTGAGACATGCAAGAAAGTGAATCTCAGACTATGCTTAAATTAAGGGACAGGATGAGGTTGTGGAGTGTGCTGTGTAGCAGCACTTCACTTGGCCGTGGTCAGCTTAAGGGCTGGCTGATGGTGCTGAGCAGTGCCATATCATGCTTCATGCTCCAGTGTTTACCTGAAGGCAGGAATGGCTTTTAAGCCAATGTTTCCCAATTTCTACCATACGTATTATGGAAATTACATCCTGATAATCAACCTATTCTTATAGCAGCCTTCTAGTACTTGAAGGGAACCTACAACAAGGCCGGAAAGGGACTTTTTAGAATCATGGAATTGTCAGGGTTGGAAGGGACCTTGAAGATCATCTAGTTCCAACCCCCCTGCCATGGACAGGGACATCCCCCACCAGGCCAGGTTGCTCGGAGCCCCATCCAGCCTGGCCTGGAACACTTCCAGGGATGGGACTTCCACCACCTCTCTGGGCAACCCATTCCAACCTGTCTTTTTGCAAGGACATGTAGTGATAGGACAAGGGGTAACAGCTTTAATCTGAAAGAGGGTAGCTGTAGATTAGATGTAAGGAAGAAGCTCTTCACTGTGAGCGTGGCAGGACCCTGGACACGATA
>NW_009716003.1:0-2417 GCF_000703405.1 Apaloderma vittatum | reverse complement strand
GCTTTGAGCAACCTGGTCTGGTGGGAGGTGTCCCTGCCCATGGCAGAGGGGGTTGGAACTAAGTAATCTTTAAGGTCCCTTCCAATCCAAACCATTCTATTATCTTGTGTGTGTGTAGATCTCCTCCGGGTTTCTGAGGAGGGCTGGGTGATTTTTAAAATGATAGTAGAGCAAAGGGCAGACTAACCAGCAAGCTGACTGAAGGCATGCCACCTCATGTACCCACAGAGGCCTCCAAATGCCACTAGGGGAAAGACTGGAAGTCTTTTTTTTAATCACATCTCTTTGGCCCATTGACTCTAGGCACTAATCAGAGCTGTAGCAGGATTTAGAATAATTTTAGGATGAGAAGTCAGTCTTTGGGAACGTGGAGGCAAAAAAAAACATTTTAGCATTTTATAGAGTACTGTAAGCTGGAATGATGTTTAAGTTTTGATGGTTGAAATCAGACAAGGAGCTTTTATTTAAATCTTCCAAAGTAATTCTGTTTTCTCTTAATCTGTTTTCATTAGCTGACATAAAAATAAATGCTTATCGCTGTGGTTTTACTGTAATAACTGCAGGTTTTCCTTCAGCATTCATAGACTGAAATTCACATGTAAATTGGTATCTTGTGTAACATAAACTAACTGGGGTTTAAAACACCTTTTTCAATAATGCACTTCTGTTTACACTGGTAATGACTTTTGGCAGCTACTGCTGAGCAGGACCAATTAGCTTCCTCCCAAAGCAAAATGGTTTGTGAGCTAGCTCCTGCCCTTCTGCTGGGAGTAAATGGCTTTGAATGGGGTATTGGTGAGCTGTGTAGCTTATTCCCACTCAAGGAGAAAATGCTGTTGCATAGTGCCTAGCACAACAATTTCATGACTTGTTCTCAGGCTTTCTCATAAATATGCTTCCAAAGGAATTTTTGTTAAGGAGAAAATGAGAGGAAAAGAATTTTTTTTTTCTTGCCGGTTTAAAGACTATTCATCCTTGGAGGATAAAAACATAACGGAGTGAGGCTTAACATCCCTCCAAGTTTCCCTTTTGAGAAGTTAGAGGCAGACATTGTCACTGTGGGGCACTGGAGGGAGAGCTGGCTGCTGGGAGCAGAGCTGCAGGCTGTGGCTCTGCAGGCATCTCCTGTGGTGCTGGGCTTGGGTATTCTGGGTTTAGGCACAGATCCCTCTGTGTAACGACACTGTGTGTGGCAGGCAGGTGGCTGTGCTGTTAAAGATAAGGTATCCTCTTAAATTTAGGGTAAGATATCATCTGAAGTGAATGAAGGAAACAAGGGGCTGAAGCCTGTTGTGTTTTAGGAAGATGTGCTATTCGTTGTACAGCCTACAGTTGTTCATCAAAGGGCAGTTTTGTGACTGTTCCACCCTACTGTGCATTTCTCCTGCCTCAGCCCCAACAGCAACCATGCTGCTCAGCAACACCTGAGGCAGCAACATGATGGCCGTGATTCATCCTTTTTACTGTTTTTCCTTTGTTTTCTAGGATCCTAGAGGATTTCCATTTACCTACCAGATCATTACAGTCCAGCAGCCTGAAGTTAACATTACAAGCAATGACTCGACTGACTAGAAAAAAGCAGAACTAAGAAGGAAATACATCACATACATGACTTTATCTAGATCCCATCTTTATCACTGAAAAGACTAATGCAATGTTTTTTATGTGGTCTAGATCACAGAATCACAGAATATTAAGGGTTGGAAGGGACCTCGAAAGATCATCTAGTCCAGCCCCCCTGCCAGAGCAGGATCACCTACAGTAGGTCACACAGGAACACGTCCAGGCGGGTTTTGAATGTCTCCAGAGAAGGAGACTCCACAACCTCCCTGGGCAGCCTGTGCCAGTGCTCTGTCACCCTCACAGTGAAAAAGTTTTTCTAAATGTTTTTGTGGAACCTCCTATGTTCCAGCTTGTACCCATTGCCCCTTGTCCTGTCACTGGACGTCACTGAGAAGAGCCTGGCTCTGTCCTCCTGACACTCCCCCTTGACATATTTAGAAACATTTATGAGGTCACCCCTCAGCCTCCTCTTTTCCAGGCTAAAGAGACCCAGCTCCCTCAGCCTTTTCTCATAAGGGAGATGTTCCGAGTGGATCATGCAGGAACATGTCCAGGTGGATTTTGAATGTCTCCAGAGAAGGAGACTCCACAATATCTCTGGGCAGCCTGTGCCAGTGCTCTGTCACCCTCACAGCGAAAAAGTTTTTTCTAATGTTTTTGTGGAATCATAGAATGGCCTAGGTTGGCAGGGATGTAATTGGCCTTCTTGGCCACGAGGGCACATTGCTGGCTCATGGGCACCCTGCTGTCCACCAGAACCCCTAGGTCCCTTTCCTCTATGCTGCTCTCCAACAGGCCAGTTCCCAACCTATGCAGGTACAACAGATTGTTCTTTCCCAGATGCAAGACTCTAT
>NW_009716002.1:50570-60117 GCF_000703405.1 Apaloderma vittatum | reverse complement strand
AACCTGCTATAACGAGGCAAAGTGTTTTCGGGAATCCGGTGGAATGCGTGGAACGACACTGTAAAACGTTATGTTAGAACGGGCAACATTCCTTACAAGTTGATAGTGCCTCTGGATGAAACCCGGGAAACTGGAGCAAGGCTGCAGAACGCTTCACGCACAGAACAAACATTTTTCAGCAGAGGAGATGCAGGATAACTTGTTTACATTGAGCTATGATTGCAATACTTAAAAAAAAAAAAAAAGCCCTTCATAAAAATCTATAAAGAACTGTATTAAAATAGAATCCAGCAATCAGGAGGAATCAGTGGAAAAAATTCAACTATATTTTTACATCTGTATATTACTGTACTTTATAATTATACTTACTATCTACATTATATCTATACCTAGATCTATGTTATATGAAATATATATTGTATATGTTAGAATGGCAGCAACACCACAATTCATGGATATCAATGTAAAAAAGACGTACTTTTACATAGCAAATTTAATACTTTGCCTAGTAATTATTACTATAGCTTAACAAGCATTTGCTGTTAAGCACTTAAGAGGACTCAGACTAGTGCTGTGCTACTGTTTTTAAAATTGTCAGTTGTGTTCTTGTGAGCATACAAGTGTTAAGAAGCAGGGTACATCCTGCTTTTCGTATGCATCCGTGTATGGTCAGAGTTGCCAAAGTTGTTGAAAAGTGACTGGATGCTTTACTTCACCATGTAATGAGATTAAATTGTTCTGAAAAACCAAAAAAGAAAACAGTTTGCACTGTGAGTGGGGGAAAAAAACCTTGCCTGAATCAGCATCCAGACTTAAAAACCAGTCTTTTAACCTTTTGTATAGAACTATAACATGTGGCTGCATGACAGCAATACCGCTACAAAACAACTTCCGCTTGGGTGTGATGATCCTACCAAAGTGTATCTGCCAAGCAAAAGACTACATAAATCACAGGAAAGGCACACAGAAAAAGAGATTAAATTATAAGGCATTTCAGTTCCTGAAAATTTCTTTTAAAGTCATGGCTCAGGTGAGGTGACAGCTCTGTAGGCCCTAAACAAATTAACTTCTCTTCAAGGAAAAGATTTATTTGATAGTGTAGCACTTGCCATTAGGGAAAAAAAGAATGTGTCTGAGACTTCTATGGAGTCTTGCAGCATAAGGGCTGAATAAACCCTGATGGTGTCTTTATTTTGGCTGAAAAGGTTACTATCCCCAAATCCAGCCTCGGGGCTTGTCACAGCCCTGTTGGTTATGAGCTCCCCATTAGGTAGGAGGGTTCTTTTGTTTAAGCAGTCAAACAGGGGAGAGGCATTGGGGAGCACTCACATAAGTGCTTAGCCATTTTCTGTAAGGACTAGCAGTAATCATGAAAAAAATATCAGAAAAATTATTTTAGTTATTAAATTCTTCTAGGTGGCCCGGGTTCAGCCAGATGGAATTGTTGTAGCTGGATGTTCAGTGCTAAACCTCTTGTGTGAGGAAGGGATTCAGGTTAGTATTGTGAATGTTTCTGACCACCAGCAAATAAACCATGGCAGAAAAGTGAGAATGTCTGTAAAATACAGTATTTTATAGAAGCCTGTTCCCTGTTAATTTTTTATGTTTAATGTGTTTGGCCTAGAAGGCAGAAAGGCTCTTTTTCTCATGCATCATGTGTGATCTGAAACTCCAACTTTTTCCATCACTAGTAACGATGAATTCTAATTACATCTTAGTTGACAACTTTGTTGAGGAATGGCTGACTGGAACCCATTCCTGTCCTAAATAGGCATTTTAGCCCTGAAGGGATGACAGAAATAGAAAAGATAGTTTTGTCAGTGAAATGCAACAGAGTATGTTTATTTTCAGTCGCTTCCTTAACTGTGAGAGGTTTCCTACCTCTCACTCCTCCTGCTACTGCTTTATATCTTCATGTGTACCTTGGTACTTCATTTGCAAAGCTGAGCTGCACAGGACAAAGTATTTGACCCTCTATTCTTGATACACGTTGCTGAATCTCACCTCCTTCCTCCATAAGTACCAAGTGTTTTCCTCAAGATGCAGAGTAGCAAGGGTGGCTTATTGTGCATCACTGCTCAAAACTGTTAATATAAATAGAGTATCTTTAATACAACTGGTAACAGAAATGCCAAGGCTTTATTCTGTTTTTATTGTGGTTTAGATAGCTTAAGTTTACCCTTGAAGGCATGTTTATATGGACACACTGGCAAATTAAAGCTCAAGAAAATATGAATATGTAGTTGAACTTAGTAGCACCGAGTAGCTAAGCTACTCCTGGACCCTTCTAAGTGTTGCTAAATATTAAAACTTTTTGATCAAGCAAACAAGTCTTCTGCCTACCATGGGCACCGAGGTTATGATTTTTCTGTCCTACATGGGATTGTGTTGCTATCCAACCAACGTTGCAAAAACTGTCTAGAGCTCATGGAAGCAAACAAGTGGCTTAAACTAAGATCCTACTTACTAAATGCTTTTTGAATAGCTTTCCTCATACTTCAGTTTTTTTGTTGTTAGATACTAAACCAGTTGGTATTTAGACAAAAAAAAACACAAAACCAACCAACCAACTGAAAATCTAAAACAGCATTAAGGATTGCTTATTAAATGCTTTTCATTCTTGAATTTAGAGAAAGGAGATATTTTAAGTTAACTTGCCATAGACTTTCTTTGTTAGGTACAAAGCTACATTTAATATAACAAATAAAAATAAAAATGGGATTAGTTTAAAATGGATCATTTTTTTCCTGCTTTTTGGCACTAGAGAAGGGTCCTTGTGCATGTGCCATTCAGTCTGTATTTGCTTTGGAAAAATTCTGGGAGTTATGTATCACGAAGATTGAGAGGTGCTAAGTGTGTTTTGGAACACTTTAACTTTTTTTTGCTTGGCTAAGATTTACTGAGGAGCAAATACGAATAAAAAGTCAGTAAATGAAGTGGAAGACTGTGGGCTATCAATATACAGCATCAGCGTATCTCTCCTGCATGCTCTTTCATCTTCACTGATATTCAAGATTTAATCCCTTAGTGATTCTAGTAACACTGACAAATACAAAATTCTTATATTATGACAGTAATTTGGAATAACATGGCATTTCTATCGTTATTCTTAAGTATTGCCCAGCCACAGTTTGTCATTCCGTCCTTTTTCTGTATAAGTATTTTCCAGCTTGTGAAGTCAAAAGGCTACATGGGGAGACCATATTAGAAAGGGTTACTCAGCCTCCCAGACTCACTAATTCTTAATTTCTTCCTAAAAAAAGCTCAGTAATGTAAATTTTCTGCATTTTGTGTGGGTTTTTTTTGCTTTATTATTACTACTGTAAAAGCATTTTTAACCTATCTGCATTGTATAGGAAGAATACAGATCTGAATTGTGCTCAACATTTTTATAAACGTTGAAGAAAGTAGCACTGTATGAGACAAATTAGTTTATTAAATTACATACATGGAGTTGGAATAGAGCAAATCCATAATCCATCAGGAGAGGCATTTTTATGCTAACGAGATAGATAAATACAGAAGTAGTGTCTAGTGTAATTCTTTTGGCAATTACCCAGTTTCTCTATCAATAAAATAAGTTCTATTTCTACATGACTACTAAATACAGTGTCCAAGTAATTTTAGGAAATGCTACTTTTAAATACAGCTGCCATCACCAAATGGGGGAGTAACTGCAAATTTGCCAGATGCTTTTAAGTTTTCCCAAAGATGTTTTCATATATGGTGTAATAATCTATAAATTAATACTGAAGTTAATTGTAAAGGGAAACCAAGCAGAGATGAGTAGAATTATATATGAAGCTAAGATGCTTTTAAACTGGACAGAGTTATTTATAGCACCAATGCAGATAGATTTCAGGTTTAGGAACAATACGCATGTGGTCATTCAGGAATTTAAAAACAACACAGTTCAAACACTGCTAAGAGGCTCAGTAACAGTCCATATTTAATTGTGAGTTTAAATTCCTGGCCTGATTTGTTGCTCAATCTTCCCCAACTGCTTTCTGTTGTGTTTTTTTTCTCTAGATTTATGGCATACACCATGGTGGACCTGTGCTGGAAACTGTCCATCTGCTTTTGTTGCTATGAAGTTGTCTTGGGAAGAGTTAAGAGGGAGGGACATTACATTGCTGCCGTGTATGAACACGAGTCTGTACTGAGTCCGGACCCGACGGCCCAGGTTGATCGACAGTCTGCACTGGAGCTCATGGGCAGAAATCTGGACATCTATGAACAGCAAGTAGTGGCTGCTGCAAGCCAGGTATGCCGCAGCTTAATACAGCTGCGTGTGCCCTATGTATATATAGAGTAAGTGCTATTCAGGGATAATTTTTCACATTGGTGTTCCCAGGCAACTAAAGCCGTATTTATATACGTAACCATGGTCTGGTTTTTTCAGACCTTCTGACCTGCCAGCAGCTCTGAATAAAATCAGGCCAATTAGCAGCTCGTCTGACTTGAGTTATTCCAAGCTTGGAAAAAGACGCCTATAGTTACTTAGTATAGGGAAACTAATTTTCTATTTTGGTCTAAATATCTAGCTCCTTTCTGTTTTCTTAAATGGAATGTTTTTATTGAAAGATTGTCTTACAGGCAGCTGTCTTGGGATTTGATTTTGTTCCAGTGCTCTCAGTGGAGATTCCTGAACGTTTCTAAAAACTAAGGAAGTTAAATGCTTTCAGAGTGAATGTTCCACCTTTAACAACTTTGTGGAAGTAAAAATTTTCCATTCCTTTCTCCTACCCTCCATGGAATGGTTCTAAGTCTAAATATACTTAGAGGAGAGAGACTAGTATTTCTGAATGTTCTTATACTTCCCTCCCCAAGAAAATCTGAAGCTGGTCCTAGTCAGAGGAAGCAGGACTTACTGTCCCTATGCAGAGAAGAATTGACTTGCAAGTTTCACAAATCTGTTGCTCTAGAACAGAAGAATTACCATTTTTATATAACTTGAAACCTTTTTTTTTTTTTTTAGGGACATTCAGATGACTGCGCATCACAGTCCAGAAGCATAATAGCTATTTTTACGCAGTACTGCATTCAAGATACATAAGTTATCCCAAAGCATAGATAATACATTTGACCTGGCCAAAAAGTCACAGGAGTCTGAGTGACTGATGTTGTATCTGATTTAAGAGGAATTCCCCCCATTTTTAGGAGCAATTCAGATCTCCCTGAACTTGAGGTAGTGCCAGCCCAGCCCTGGCATGGCTGCATTTCTACCAGCTTGATTGTGAAAAGCCATGCAGAGCCTACATGTTTCTGAAAACAATATTCCCAGTACCCTATCCAACCCTATATGCCTAATTGAGATATATAGCCTGGTCTAAGTGATGATGCACCTTTGGCAAAGTTCATCTGAAAAAGGCGCAATTCTGAAAAAAAACCCCAACAAATGTTAACACCATCCATCTTTAACCTGAATGATGTCATTCTCATGACTCCTATGAATGGAGAATACTTTTGGTAAGAATTTGGATGAAGTCTGCTCTTCTTTGCATGCCCTTAAAATAATGTTAAATAGGTTATTTTTCAAGTGAAAGATATGCATCAGGTTAAATAAGCCTCTTTTTTATATACAGTTACACCTGCTGTGAAGTCCAAAGATGTTTTCAAACTATGTTCTTGTCAAAACATACTTGGGTTATCCTTACGTTTCCTTAGCTCTTTTTACCCATGAGATTCCCTCTTTTCCCTTCATATTTAGGTAGTTCTTAGTTTGCCTACAAAGCTTTTTTTTTTTTTTAACATACAGGGGGCACAGATCATTGTTTTTCCTGAAGATGGAATCCATGGCTTCAACTTCACCAGGAGCTCCATTTACCCTTACTTAGATTTGGTTCTGCATTCACACTCGGTGAAGTGGAATCCATGCAGAGAGCCGTATCTGTTCAATGACACGGAGGTAAATGTGGGCATGAATTCTGCAGAGCGGTGGAATAACTGAATTGGTGCTAGATTTGTGTTTGTAGTACCAGGTTGTGTTTTCATGGACTCTCAGTTCTTGCTGGCTTCATTGTGAGAAGAGGAGGGTTTAGATATGTACGTACAAGAAGATGAGCTTATTTATGGGCCATCTGGATTTGTCATCTCCTCCTCCTCAACCTATGAAGTGGTAACTACTCTCTAATAAGATATATTGTGTGTGATTTTATTTTGAACAACATTGTTTTGCATAAAACAACATAACAGTATCTTCACTTCTGATGCATTCTCATTACCTAGTTTTAATCACTTAATAAAATCAGAACATTCCGACTTGGTGATTGTGTGTAAAACAATTAGCACAAGTAACAGGACTTGACCTGCTACAATGTTATAGAAGTGACAGCTTAGCACAGACCAGGCACGACTACAGAAGATGTGACCTGCAGGTTACAAAAATAGTATTTTCATTGACTGTTCTAAGCCTAAAGTGAAAATAACCATGCTTAGTAATACAAACTATTTATTCTTATTAATGTCACAGTAGTCAGTATAATGAAAGTAATCATGCATGTGCCTGCTAAGCAGAATTTGTATGCAAACATGAATCATGGTTGTAACTGGTGACCTACTTTGGCCTGTGAATCTTTACTACCCGTGATCAGGGGCAAGCAAGCAAGAACTCAGTTTTCTATTCAGATCCTGTTTCGATATTGTAGTACTGCGGTTTTTGGTACAGCTCTCTATGGCGTGGAAGAAACACCCCACTAATACTGTAGTCTGTAACGTTTTGTATTTCTTTTCTATAACTGCAAAGTCTATCCATTTACATCTCTGCTTCTCTAACTTGTAGTTAGTAATTACTTTAAAAAAGAAATAGAGTAAAACCATCTAGTTGCAGAAACAAGCCATTGCAGGTGCAAATGATCACTATTAGACGTTTGCTGTTATAAAGGCACACTCAGATCATTTATGCTGCCTTGTCAAAGCTTTCAGTTGACATTTAAGTTTTAAAGCCATTGGTGGTACTGCAACAGTCAGAAGTGTCTGAAAAGTAACACCCTTGAAACAGATTTGTTTTTTTTACTTCTCATGAAATAAAACCCAGATTTTTTTTTCAGTGCTATTTTGAAATTAATACCTGAAATACTTTTCCGTCTAGAAAGCCATTGGCTCCTGGTTCCAGTAACTTTCATCGTAAAATTGTCAGTACTTCTAAATTCCACAGCTACAGTCAAATGTGTTCAATTACCAGTTGAAAATAATTTGAAAAGTATTAAATAAGTCACAGCTGCTTAAGTAAAACTTGCTCTTCTGTATTGTGAAGTGCTCACATTTATTTCCCCATACTGTTCTCCAGGTTCTTCAGCGTCTGAGCTGCATGGCACTGAAGAACAAAATATTCCTTGTGGCAAACTTAGGAACTAAGCAACCCTGTGAGCACACTGATCCTCACTGTCCATCGGATGGAAGATACCAGTTCAATACCAACGTGGCATTCAATGATGATGGTGTGCTGGTAGCCACATATCGCAAACACAATCTGTATTTTGAATATGCTTTTAATACCCCTCCAGAGCCTGATTACACATTCTTTGATACCCCTTTTGCTGGCAAGTTTGGGATGTTCACTTGCTTTGATATACTCTTTTTTGAGCCTGCAGTGAACCTCATCAGACAACACAGTTTGAAACAAGTTGTATATCCAACTGCCTGGATGAACCAGCTCCCGCTCCTGTCTGCTGTCGAATTTCAACAAGCTTTTGCAACAGCTTTCAATGTCAATATTTTAGCAGCTAACATCCACCATCCTACCTTGGGCATGACAGGGAGTGGCATATACACTCCAGTCAAATCATTCATCTACCACAACATGGAAGCTTATGGTGGCAAGCTCATAGTAGCAGAGATTCCTGTGATTACCACAGTTTATGAAACCAGTTGGGAGAGTAATGGAAGATTCCGGGAGAACTTACATCACACATGCAAGGCTTCTACAAGTACCTACAGGGATGATCAAGTTTGCCTTAAAGAGGCAGAAGAGATGTCCAGCAGAGTATCAGAAAAAGGAAATGAACCTCCTCTATTTTATGCCGAAATGATGTACGACAACTTTACTTTTGTTCCTGTGTGGGGGGAAAAAGGAGAGCTCCAGGTTTGTGCCAATACGCTTTGTTGTTACTTAAATTACCGGAGAGCAGTTTTAACTGATGAATTATATGCCCTGGGAGTTTTCGATGGGCTCCACACAGTGCATGGCACGTACTATGTCCAAGCCTGTGCATTAGTAAAGTGTGGTGGTCTCAGCTTTAGCACTTGTGGACAGGAGGTTACGGATGCCACTGCTCTGATAGATTTCCAGCTATGGGGAAACATGAGCACCCCTTATATCTTTCCTTTACTGCTGACAACTGGTATTACCTTGGACTTTGCTGATCACATGGGCTGGAAAAACAACTACTATTTCATAAGCAAAAATAGAACATCTTCTGGCCTACTGACAGCTGCTCTGTATGGACGATGGTATGAAAAGGACTAGCACAGATATTTCAATGAGGAAACAACTGCCTGTGTGTTCAGAGGATGTATCTTAAGTTGTTCAATGTCTTTAGTTCCTAGAACTTCAGGTCTGTTTGTTACACGACAGATAGATTAAATTCCACATTTGAAATGATAAGCAAAGCACCTAACCTAAGAGGCTGTAAGTACAGTCTGTACCTTGGTAGCTCATGTGCTACCAGAGGTAAAAGAATTGCCTTGTGAAGACAAAGGCTTGTTGTAACGTGTTGAGATGTTTTATACTGGGAAAATATAATTTCTCATTTCAACTTAATTTGTTCCTTTTAATTTAATTCTTTGGTTTTCTAGAGTCCTGGCTAAGAGGATGGAAGTTAATAGAAATGAATAGAAAACCATTGCAAAAGGAAGAAAAATAGGAAAGGGAACAAAGACATGAATACCATGCATGACACGATCTAGTTCAAGATGTCCTGCTCACTGCAGGGGGGTTGGGCTAGATGACCTTTAAATGTCCATTTTATCGCAAAACATTCTATGATTCTATGACATATATGAGAATACATAGAGCTTGCATATGGTGACATTCTGATTTCTGGTTAGGGGGCTGTGATTTTTTTTTTTCCATTAAGATTCAAAACCTCCCAGCTGTAATCATTACCATTTAGTAGCCACTTGGTTGTCTGTAATCCTGTTGGAAAACTCAATACATTTTCTCATATACTTTTAACAGTAACTGAATATTCCAGTCGTGAACGTCTATGGAAAAGCTAGTCTGGGGAAGGGAGTATCAAATAACTGTGAAAAACTAGACCATAGTAAGACACAACTTCCAGCCTACTGTGCAAGAGATTGTGTTTAAAGAAAAGATCCATAATGAATATCAACAACTATGTTATGTACTTTCAAGTACTTTACGTACTGCAACTTTCCCTGTTTAAAATACAGGTCCTTTCAAGCCTGTTTGGACTTCATCTTTAAGACATGGTTCATAAATTCGTTCAGCAAGAGCTATGAAAAGCATATAATGAATTGTGGGACAGCAAGAGCTTTTTCATAAATACTTCATGTGCCAGATGGCAGGTTTCTGCTGCTGAATGAG
>NW_009716002.1:34276-50539 GCF_000703405.1 Apaloderma vittatum | reverse complement strand
CTTTCCTCAGCAGTAACTGGACCGAGTGCTGTAGCTATTGTACTGCAGTGGCAAACTGTTCTACTGCAGTGAAGAAGTCGAGAAGAGAATATTCAAAGGATACTAATTTGGGGTTAAATTCAGACAAGATAATTTATTCTCAAGCATTATAATTTTGTGTGGTTTTGCTGGCCATTACGACTTTGTCTGTGTAATAGCTGGTGAGTAACAGAATAAACACAACTGCTCCTTTGATGAATCCTCCTGTTCCAGTTGCTCAGTCTGTTAGTTGGGGCAAGAGGGGCAGAGCGATAACAGCAGAGCTCTGAGTCTCTGTGTTGCTGGTCTGAGTCAGTTCCCAGATGTGTTCCAACTCAAACCAGTGTGGCAGCTATGAATATGTGCACTGAAAGGTGCTCAGTAAGCTCCTGATTTGAACAAACTCACTTTCTGGTTTCAGAAACCAAAACAGCCAAGAGATTGCTGAACTTCTACCTCAAGGTTTCTTAAATACTTACACAAAGTAAGCCCATAAATATTGATGATCATGGACTTTATCAAATCTTACTTCTCAAAGCTATATTACTGTGATCTGGGACCTGGTCATACTCAGCTTTCATAATGCATCACAACAGGTTTGTTTATCCTGTAGGATGTAGTGGACAGAAATATGGAGAGGGGAATGTCTATGTCACGTTAAAGATAAACTGGTTGATGTAAAAGTAGACAATTCCACTGCAGGGTTAACTAAAAATCATTAATACTTTGGGCACCCATAGTGGTGTTCTTGCCAAAGCACAAATTCCAGAACATAGAGGGTAGAACAAAAAGTGTTTGTTTTGCTTATTGTGCTTCTGGTTCTACTACCATATGACCGAGTCTAAAAGAAAGGAACAGTGAACAGCCGGACAAGGTCAGCTCTCAGGACAAGCCTCCCAGCTCCGTTTTGTGGACTGAAAACCTACGATTTTGCACTAAATACTGTTTTGGATTTAGTTTCAGACCGATACTATGACAATAAATTAGGCTAAACATGTAAACAGCGTTACAGGTACTTGATATGCCTAAGGAAAAAAAATAAAAATCTGTGAGATACATACAAAGTGTGTTCCACAGATCTATTCTGACTTCGGGCTAGTCAAAAATCAAATTGTCTAATGTCAAAAACTATCAGAAAACAAGACCTCCTGGCCTTACCATTTGCACAGGTTCCATCTCCTCCCTGAGAGAGCAGGCATAAGTATTAGTGTGTTCTCATACCTCATTCTCTTCACCCCAAAAAGCAAGGAAAGAGACACTGGAAAAAGTGGGACAGTACTAGACAAGATGAAGGGTTACCAGTAAGTCACTTTCTCCCCTCCTCATCCTGATCTTTTAGTGACAACAGATGTATCCATTCTGAAATGAGGTGACACTTGCCACCACCTATGGGTGGGTTTTGGAACTCTGTGCTGGAACAGCAATTGAACGAATCGCTGCTCCCATGTTTACGGGAGGGAGGCTACCTACCATTTATTGAGGAGGTGTGAGAAGCCTTCCGCAAGGCTGATGTTCGCACAGGCAGGCCCCTAACGTACTGTTACACAGCCCATCATCTACTCTCTCTGCAATGGATATAAACAGTTTTATTAAGGCTTCCCGAACGGTTTCCATCTGTGATTGCAACAAAACCAAAATGCAAGGATCTTTTGATATACAGGAAGTACAGCTTAAGTTTAGAACAGCTTTAAATCACTTGTCTGTTGACTTGAGGGAAATCAGGATTTGGAAATTTGTACCAGCACCAAAGGAATATCCTGTCTGAGAGAGACAGCAGAGGATGATGTCTTTAAAGGGCCTTGATATTGCCCCTAGGAAGGGGAAGACAACCACAGGAACCATCTTCCAGGCAGGAGTAATAACATGTGAGTCAGAGGTGCTGGAGGTTTCTTCATAAGGGATCTGCTGCTTTGGGATTACCATGGCCAGTGAGTTTTCCAGGTGGATGTATAGATATTTGAAGTACAGTGAAAGAAAGCACCAGAAAGCACACCAAAGGAACAGTTAGCACGCAGGACATTGGAGTTAAGTTATTGAGAGGCACGTGAACAGGCTGAGGAACTGGGAACAACCTGGGACAACCTGTTCAGATCAAGGATATTCACAATGCACAAGTGGGCATGAGCTCCTTCAGGCAGAAGTAAGGAAGCCACTGTCATGAGGCACAGCATGGTCTTGCAGCATCAGGTATTTAATGAACACCCAGCATCACAGAAAACACAAGGACCAATGTGAAAACCAGACTGCCCTCTGGCTGCTTCAAACATACCATCTAAACTGAAAAGAAAGAGCTGGCTGAAAAAAATTACATTTTCAGAACTGTTACAGAAAGAGGACCTGGACAATGTCTAATCACCACTACAGCACACACTCAGATTCAGTGGCTAGAAAGAATGTCTCCTTCCTCCTCCCGTTACGTAAGGTAAAAAACTCAAACAAGCAAAAGCGATGAGAAATGCACTCCTGAAAACTCCAAATATTCACAGGTGGATGTGAGAGTTAATTGCTCAATCAAGTTTTTAACGGTCAACAGCAACGGAAGTACTGTCAGAGATTCCCTGTGCTCTCCTGCCTCCCTCCACTGGGAGGGAAGCTGTAGGCAGCACAGTCCCAAGTGGGAGACAAGATTTAGTTGTACCCATAGCAGATCAAACAAGCTCTTGGAAGAAGAGATGAGAAAGGCTGAATTCAGTAAGATATTAATAGTCTACATAAGATTTTTAAGAAAACTATATGGACAGATCAAATAAAGTTTGCAAAGGAGAATAAATGTATGACAGATAGGATGTGAATCCTCAGATTTTGCTTTATAACTATTTAAGGTATCTAATCTATTCTTTCAACATAAAAGAACATCTGAGGCCCCAGTGTCTTAAGCTTTCTGAACTAAGTCAACTCCCAGGTACAGTGCGAAGAAAACCTGCATGGCTGTCATTTGACAAGACTTGGAAGCAGTGACTTGTTTTGTTCTGTTGTGAATCTGAATACCAAACTTTCTGGTTGATTCTGTTGCAATTTTAATGAGAAAAGAGAGCGTAAAGTGTTTTCCTCCTCTTTAAATATTTAGTGACATCAACAATATATAGAGAGCTTAAAAGGCTCTTCAGGTTCCATAGTAATCGACCACGTTTACAGTTACACAGTGAAATACCACAAGATTCCTTTCCCAAACTCGGCTTGAAAATTGCTAAAACATGGGATGGAATGGAGGGAGCTTATTTTATCCTAACACAAAGCACCAGGGAAGCACGGATCACTTAGATGCTGCTTTATTTGAATACAAGTAATAGTGTTAAAGCAACTGGGGTACCGGATTAGAAAGAGTTGCAAGACATCTTCAAGTCCTGACACCATCTTCCCCTGTCAGGAGCACTCAGTTGAGACATGAGCTGTAGAGATCGGAAAAAGCCCACAGGCTGAACAATTTAGTCACACCTATAACTATTTTTCCTACATGGCAAAAAACTGAAAACATGCTTGTAACTTTCCAGGGCTCTAAAGAACTGAAAGAAACGCTTTTTTCAAGGTCGTCATTTCAGACAGTTTTTCTCCTGGTGAGTATGAGAGGATACATGACTGGGTGACATTAACATCTGGCCAGGTGTCTGCTTCTCCTATTAAGCAGTAAAATAAAAGGATATTTGTGATAAGGCTCATAGATAATGACGTATAGAATAATAGAATATTTTCTTAAGAATAGCCAGTTGTTTTGCCATTTCAAATTAATGCACAGTGGGTCCTTTGCACGTCTTCAAAAGATACGGATATTATAATGAGAAAAAGACTCCCCAAAAATAAAAGTGCCAATGTTATCACAGCTAACAGAGGGGCCTGTATTGTGTCTCTTCACGCTTAACATCTCAGGTTTTGTTCTGTAAAAGAGACCCATGTTTTACAAAATTCTTATATTGTCCAATTTACAGTCACAGCTACAGATTTATAAAAAAAGGTTTTTAATCCTAATCTGAAATAATTCTTCTCCAACTGTCCCATCAGATTCTGCAGCATATTAAAGGATTATAGTCATCACAAATAATTTGGAGATTACTACAAGAGGCAATAATTACCAGTCAATCTTGGATTTAAGGATTTATATGAACTTGCTGGACCTACTTCAAGAATTTAAAAGCTTACGTTTTCCTGATATCAGAATGGGTTTGCTGAGTTTTAATCTAGACCTACAGAAGTGGTGTTTAAACTACTTATGAAGAGATTATAAAGGCCCTTCTCTCCAAGCTTATTAAATCTGATTCCAGCCAGGACTAGATTATGAGGAATTAACTGTTATCAGTAACCAGTGCTTTTTAACCAAAAGCACAACGGCACTTCTTTTGGGAAGTGGTTACGTGCCATCAGCAGAGCCACAGAGCAAATCACTCCTGCTGCTCCTCCCAGGGAGCTCCCTCACTGGCGCTGTGGTACCTGAGCCAAAGAGCACACCCTCCAGTTCACCAGAACTGCTGTTTCCATAAACACTTACCCCTTTTAGCCAGGTTTCAGTTTTTAAGATGTGAAGCTCAAATTCCAAACATGGAATTAAGAAGTATGGGCTCCCTGGACATAGCGAGCACTGTTAGAAATGTTCCATGGTTGTGCTTCTCAGAAGCATGTGCTAGACAACAGCCCTTCCCACAGTATTCGCTGCTGCCTACAGGCTTTCTACAGACCTATTCTCTCACTCAGTTATGGCATGATTAACAAAAAGCTCACCAACTTTTTTTTTTTTTTGCAATGAAGCAGCTGAGCTAACAGAACAGCACTTGTGTTATCTCAACCAACTGGATTTAATGCACATTCTCACTCTTTTTTTTCCTTTTCTTCTCATAAACTAGAATATACATGCCCTATGAAGAGCGGCTGAGGGAACTGGGTTTGTTTAGTCTGGAGAAGAGGAGGCTGAGAGGAGTCCTTGTTGCCCTCTACAACTACCTAAAAGGAGGCTGTAGTGAGGCTGGTGCTGGTCTCTTCTCTCTAATTACTAAGGACAGGACAAGGGGAAATGGCCTCAAGTTGCGTCAGGGTAAGTTTAGATTGGATATTTGGAGGAAGTTCTTTACTGAACGAGTGGTGAGGCACTGGAACAGGCTGCCCCGGGAGGGGGGGGAGGCAACAACCCTGGAGGGGTTTTAAAAAAAGGAGATCTAGCACTTGAGGCTATGGTGTAGTGGTTAGGTATGCTGGGATGAAGGTTGGACTAGATGATCTTCAGAGGTCCCTTCCAACCCCTAACATTCTGTGATTCTGTAATATAAACAGAATATTTTATTCTGGATTACTACAGTAGTTGTTGCCTTTAAATGGACGTAATCTCTGTGTGGGACAGGAAGATTAATTCCCCTCAAAACTAGAATTACTGGGTTGAAGAATCTGTAAACATTTGCTCATGCTCCTTTTTGGTCACCTTCCATTCAGCTTTGGGATCCTTAGTGCCCTTTTTGTATATGTTAAAAGGAGAAGAATTTTGAAGTAATTAGCTTTTAATTTTTTTTTTAAACCAAACATTAATTCTTTAGCCTGTTCAACAAGTCAGAACTTTAAACAGGAAAATATATAAACAAAAATAAATCAAACCAACCACCACAACCATGATCCAAGTTTTAAAAGTACTTATTTCTAGCTCTGATTGTTTAAAATATATGACTATTTTGGTGATATCTAAGCATGGAGAAGCAATACAGAGTAACAGGAGGAAAATACAAAGCAGGAAACACAGAGGTCAAGATTTTCTAAATTACAAGAAGAAACATTTTCATTACAGTGGAGTCAACTTGGAGAGGGGGAGACAGCCCGATTCTTCATTTTAACAGCGTTTATAAGCGACCACACTGCACTCTGAAAGTAACAATGCTGCCTGGGCATTGTAACAATGCTACCTGGCATTTCCTCCCGCACATTTATCCTGAGAACTGAAAAACCATAAAACATCCCAGAAGTTCCAGTACACAGGAAGCTGAGCAGAGCTAGTTGTCCTCATTCCTGCAGTCCATTCAATTTTATTTTTTTTTTGTTTTATTCTAACACACTGCTTCAGTGGTCCAGCCAAGGCTCACTGCTCCCTCTTGGTGAAAATCCAAGAGGTTGTTTGGATAAAGTTTGTAACCATAACTGTGTCCTATTGATCTGTACAAGAAGAGAAGGATTCCTTTCAGAAAGATGGAGGTTCCAATATAGTTTTTCTGGAAATGAACAGGCCTCCACTGAGGTACGAACCACCACCTGCCTTTTTTTTTTTTAAGGAGAAAGGCCACAGACAGCATTATTTGTTTCACAGAAACAAGCAACCTTCTGTTCACAAAACTTAACAATAAGGCAATTTAATGCAGTGCAAGTTTTCTTCCTTGTGAGGTGAGTGGCAACGAAACGGAAGAGAGGCACGATTTCTGACTGACATAAGGTCAGAAGCAACGGTGTTGAACAGCACCGTTTTCTGCATTTGCCTGCATTCTGTATCCAAATCTGGAGCTTTTAAACCACCTGAGTTTTTTCCCCTCCATCATCCAGGCACACAAGTGGACATGAACAGTCCTCAGTGTCTGCTACCCTGTTCATTTTTCAAAGGAGACAGGAGTGTTCCCCTCCTACAAACTGCCCTACGGCTACAGACCCCGCACACTGAGCTACGAGGTCATCCTGAAGTCAAATCAAAGCACAGAAAATAAAGGCCTGTTAATACCATCTTCTCATAGTTCCTTGGAAGCAAGAATAACTGGACAGTTTTGTTAACCGAAATATGCAGTTGTTACCTTTTAAACGACAGCCATGCCACCTGATATTCTGGTTGGGATTTTCCACAAGTATATGAGGAAAAATGGGTCCTTGCTGCTTCAACCTTTGTATTTAAATAGATGCAGTGGATGTGAAGACGGGCCAGTATGGATCTTCTGCGTGGTGCCTGCATGCTCGGCTGAGGCACGTCCATCACTCAGCCCCATCCTTGAAAGAATCAGAGGGAAGAAAGTGCAGAAATCGCCATCTCCCTGAAGTCACCTAATTCTGCTCAAACACAACGCATATATAAACAGTGAACACAGACACAAGTGGTTAAGTAAGACTTAAAAGGAAGCCTAAAGGAATAATGAAGTACTTTAACATTTAAAATGACTTTAAATTTAAATAGTTCACCCTCACTCTAGAATCAAAATGATGGCAAAGCCTTTGTGAAGCAGATTTTATAAACTCAGTTCAACAAAAGAGACTGTCATTAGTGCTCAGTAAATACAAATAAATTATTCATTAGTAGAACTCACATTTGGGTTTTATTATACTCCATAAAATATACAGGAATCTTGAAGTACTGAAAGAGTGCAGGTAAATACAGTATTCAAGCAGTCACTATTTCTATGTACATGCTCATTAATTCTTCAAAAAACCCACAAAATTATCAAATAGATCAAAATATTGTCCCGTGTTTTCACACTATGTTCAGAAAACCAGCTGATAATTTACAATATCATAAAGATTTCCAGTTTCACAATACAAAAAGGATAAAAAGGAAATTAGAATCAGTTTGTAGTAATTTATTTGTACTTTACCAGGACATGCAAGGATTTCTTGCATGTACATAAACAAATTCACTTGAAAAGTAACAGTTATAGTTAAAGCAGAGCCAAATAAAGTAAATATTCATATTAACAGACAAAATTTCAGCTTATTTATGTCAGTTTTTCATTCTTCAGGCAATTAAATAAACCCAAAGTAGTCTGTTATAAATTAAAAAAAAAAAAAAATTTGGGCAAGTCTGAACTACATTACAGGGACCTGTTCCTGCTGTTTATTTTCTAAATGGAGCACAACAAAGATACACAGCTCTTCCCACAGACCAGACACTGTACTTTTTTTCTCTAATAGGGAAATATACTTTTAAATCCACCTCCCCGTCCCCCCACCCCTGTAACTCCAGGATCCCCCCCCAAAAAAAGTGATGGGGATATACAATTTCAGTCTTACATACCAATTTATGATATAAGGAAATGGACAAGTTATTGAAAAGAACTCTCAATCACAACAGGGTTATCAGGACATTTCGTTTCAATTTTTTATGCAGTTTCATAGTTTCATGTATTTTTAAATTAAAAAAAATCTCAATCCAAAACCCAGAAGTTAAAAAAATCCAAATCTGTGCAACAATTACTGCTTCCCTCCCACCTCTCCCACCCATTCTCCCATTTATTACACTGTACATTTTTCACCCTGACTTCACCTTGTTAGCTGGTTTAATTATAATATTATAAAAGTATGAGAAGTTCATTTTCATTTTACCTAAAAGAAAAAGAAAACAAAACTTAAAGGTACATCTGCGTTCTTTCATGGTACATTTAATAGTGTCGGAAGGCTTTCAGATGATTAAAAAAAATAAAAATCCAACGTTTAAAACCAAATCTAAGCTTCCTTTCCAGAAGTAATTAAGGTTTGGTTGAAACAACTTCTCAAATAACCTATTCCAGTTTTCACAAAAACATATTTAATTAAAAAAATCTTTAAGTTATTTGGTCCTTTGGCAATTTGCAGCACAAACAATGCCTACTGTACCAAACTCATTTATTGCCTTCAAAATGGTTTTAGTTTTATTGATAATCCTTAAATCTAGCATCCTCTGTGTTGTACAATAGCGTTGTTCATTTACATCAAGTAGGGTGCCCGGACTGCAGAAATTACTCCCGGCACCAGAAACAGAATGGTAGAATACAGTTAAACAAAACAGTTTTGACATTCTTTATTTATTTTTTTTTTGCCATGGATTCCAAGTACTTTTTCAAGAATTTAGGCTTCTTCTGCAAAATATGCTCTTAAAAATCCTCCTAGAGTCTCACAGATTTGGGTTGGTTTTTTTTTTTTATATGCAACCACAATAAAAATCTTCTCAAGGGTCTGTCTTTTTTGTATTCAAGCACTGGTAGCTTTTATGATAGCTCAAGTCTGACCTTCCAGTGTAAGGGTTTGCTCTTCAGACCTACAAAATGTAGCTTCTAATAGGTCTCAGAATCTGAGTCATTGAGTTCGTCCTCTTCTGTGTACGGGTAGCCCCCTTCCCTGCCAATGTTGTTGAAAGTACAGTAAGAGCTATGGTCACTCCTCATGATTGGCAAGGAATCGAAGGTGACAGTTTTTGAGGTGTTGGTGTAATGGTTAATGGCATGGAATGTAAGGGAAGGTATCGTGCTGCTCGAGGAGACAGGCATCATCGTGGCCAGAATGAGAGCGAGGCAATCGGCCACATCCTTATTGGGCGCACAGGCCAAAGCTGGTGTGTAACCTAGAAAGTCAAAGGGAAACAAAAGCTTCATTTAAAATAAAGACAATGTAAAAAAATCTCCAAGATTAGGTAATCTTTGAGCTGCAGAAGCCGCAGAAATATTTTATATTGCTTAGTGTGGCAGGTGCATTCTTCCCTAGTCTGGGATGCCTCCCCTCCCAGATTCCAGAGAAACTGCGAGAAGTTTCTGGCTAGGTTTGGGGCTACCCCACCAGCCCAGGTGTACACCCAAGGAGTTGGCTGGTAGCTAATGAGAGGCCAGTAGGACTTTGATTGACCACAGCTCATTTTCGACTGAGCTTTAAAATGAGGTCCTGCCAGGGCGTGTTGGAGCAGGTCCCTTCAGAGCCTCCCTCTTGGTTTGGGACAGTGGCCAGGGGAACTCCTCAAGGTTGAGAGTCCTGATCTTTCTATGGGTGAGTGTAGCAATACAATCCAGATCATTATTCTAAATTTAAGAGTTGGGTGTAGTGTAGTAATTGCTCTTCTCAACTGATACCAAAACTTGAAAATTTGTGGGACTTTCATTTCTTAACAAATTCAGTTTAATTACACTTGTGGATTAACTGAGAACGGGAGCACTCCTCACTCTTAGTACTGCACTGTTAAAAAAAAACCAACCACAAAACAACAACATAAAATTAAATGCATTATCAATTACATTTTTTTACACTTTTGGTTACAACAACCTGGAAGTTAACGGGCTTTGAAACTGAGGTGTAATTGCTTTGTTAAGCACAGTCAGACACTCTAGGTCAGCTAGAAAATCCTGGATTTGAAAATGGTGAGAAGTCACCTGGCTGAGAGAACTAATGGCAGCCAACAGTGATGGGTGAGGGCATTCACTAGAGAGCCACTGCAGAAACTACAGCTCAATATATTT
Organism: Apaloderma vittatum; assembly: GCF_000703405.1. NCBI lineage: Eukaryota > Metazoa > Chordata > Aves > Trogoniformes > Trogonidae > Apaloderma > Apaloderma vittatum. The sequence goes on along the minus strand of NW_009716002.1, from coordinate 40,385 downwards.
CTTCATCCAGAAGCTTCCATATAGCTGTTCATCAAAGTTATTAAAAAGACTCTTATCTCAGTAACAAGCTGGCTAATGCATCTGGGCCAGTTAACTGAAAAGGCAGAGTATATAATTTCCATCAACCTAAACTTTATTACAATACACAGTGACATAAACTATAAAGCCAATGTCTAACTTGTAGTTGAGGGATATCAATTAAGAAATGCGCAGAAGTGGGAGGAAATGCCAGCTGGATCAGTAGGCTAGCATCTGCAGAGAGAAACTACACCTCCTGGTTGCCCAACTGTCCGGCCAAACTCCTTCTGCCGGCAGCGCTACTGTGACAACCCCCAGATGCAGGAGGTCTCGGGCTGCGGAATGATTTGCACACAGGTCACATAGCTTCAAAATCTCTCCTGGGTGATTGTGGCTCTAATCATCTTCCAACATCTCCTGCAGCTTCGCCCTTCGCTACGTACTTGCCTGTGCTCTTTCAATGCAAAGAAAAACGCTTCAAATTCTCCTCAGTGGAGATCCATGCATCGCCCTCGTCTCAGGCTTCAGCCATAATCATTCAGCAAAGGCACCCGAGGGGTAGTTTTGGCAGAGGTCTCAGGGTGCACCTACAACACTGAGGCACTGCAACTGGTGGTGACAAGAGCAGCTCTAGAAGCAGGGCAGTCACCTAAGTACAACCACAGGTAACAGCTAATTCTGCTGCAAAGACCAAAATAAATTCCCTCTATCCAGCTCCACGCCGAAGCAGGTGGCCAGGTCACCTTGTGGTATCTCTCACCACCTGCGACGGGCATGCCCACACGAGGGCAGCAGGAAGACTCATGTTCAGGTACATCTGGAAGTCTGAAGTCCTAAACTAACCTGAGTCCACAACTTAGAGCACACAAGTAATTTTACATGAGGTTAAAAGCACACAGGTAATTTTAAATAATAGATGGCTTTAAAGCAAAGCGCATGATGAATTTCTGTCCAGACCTTAGGACATGGAAAATGAGGCAAAGCCCATTCTACCAGCAAGTGTTTCAACTACTAACGAATCACCTTTACTCTAGAAGTAGATCAAGGTCAAGTATTAGGATAGAGCTCAGGAGTAATTGTGTTGTACAACTGCACGGAAGGTTTAAACAAGTAGGCACATTATGGAAAACAATTGTAGCTAGAAATTAAGAAAACAGCAAGCAGGGGGACAGACAATCTTGCAGTTGAACTATTATTTGCTCAGGACAGACCTTGTGCTTGATGCTCGGAACAGAGTAAGACAATGGTCCCTGCCCAAAGGAGCATACAATCCAAGGAAACACACAGATAATTCAAGCACAAAACGCACCAGCTGACCATGCGATAGGGCCGTACAGAAGTGCAGCGCAGCAGATGTTGTCATTGTTAGTAAGGTATCACAGCACTTAAACAGCTCAGAGTTAACAGTGACAGTCTGCAGAAGAGATACATTTTGAGAGGATTCAGAAGCACTGGCCAGAGCTTGCTACACCTGGATGAAGACTGCATTTCAGGCACGTCAGGCAGAACAGAAGGCTCAGCATCAATGCTCAGGTGCACACAATTTAATATCTACAGTCGCTGAAGATTGTATGAAGGTAAGGGGACACACAAAGTAAGTTTATGCAAGCTGGCCATACCCAACACAATTTCTTTCGCTAACATGATTTGCTAAAAGCTCAAAGGAGAAAAATGAGCAGTCACCAGCTACCTTTGAGCATCCCAGTTCATCATAAAAAACCATTAAAGGCCAACATAAAGATTAAACAGATTACTTGCTGCTTTTGCAAGTTCTCCAAAAACTATTTAACTAATTGTAGATCTGAAGCTTCTGGCTTTCATAAAGAGGAATAGAATATCACAGTTTTATTCTTGCCTTAGACATAGCAAAATTAAGTAACTGCTTGCACCATGAAAGACTGACATCTGTGTCCTCAACCACTTTTTGTCAATATTGTTTTAAAATTGTAAGAACAAATTCTATTTCTGTGTCCCTTAAAACAACTGCAAATTGATCATTCACATACGCAGCACAACAACAGGTATGAATACTTTAAATGTTCTTTTAATAAAGATGTTGGTAAAGGTACCAACACCACTGAAACTGCACTTGCATAAGCTTTCACAGGAAAAGGAAAATAAAAAAATGTATCACTATCTTCATTTATAGCCAGGGAGGTTGTGGAGTCTCTTTCTCTGAAGACATTCAAAACCCGCCTGGATGCGTTCCTGTGTGACCTACTCTGGGTGATCCTGCCCTGGCAGGGGGGCTGGACTGGTTGATCTTTCGAGGTCCCTTCCAACCCCTGACATTCTGTGATTCTTTGATTCAGGGCAACAGAAGCAGAGTGAGGCCAAGCAGCATCCTCACACAAGAGAAAACAGAGCCCAAGGGGTGGACACAGACTTAGGACCAGGGCTCCCCCTGCCCAAACACAGTGCTCCCTCCCCTGGGAGAATGAAGCTTCCATGAAGGCATCCACAGGAAAATCAGAAGGTTATTAAAACAGTCAGTGAAAAGACAGTTCTCCAGATTAGCTGAATGAAGTCTTACACTTGGAAAAAAGAAAAAAGTCATCTGAGGCGTGAGTCATTTGTAAGTATTTACAAGAAAAATTCTGTCCAGAAAACTGGAGGTCTCCAATACAAATGTGAGTAAAGGAAGGCTTAGAAAAGAACTGCCCTCCCCTCTTGGTTTTTTTGTGTTTTTTTTTTAAAAAAAAAGCTTGGCAAGCCAATGATCACTCTAACAATAAATGTAGAAAGTAAGAGAAAACTCCATGCTATGTCAGTCTCCAGAGTTAGAGAATGCCTCCTCTCACCACTGTGGTGCACATTCATATGACAAATAAAAGACAGGCTGTACCAGGAAATTTAGCGAGGCTAGCAAGTTAAATAGTGGGGGGAAAAAAAACACAGCAAAAAAAATCTCACTAAGTTTTTTCAATAATTTTCTGTAGCCCAGATATAGTAGCCTTCATAGAAAGGGACAACTTCAAACATAAAAATGGGACCCACTCCAAACCAGCTGAGATTTTGGTTACATGTTCCACATATCAGTACATATTTCTAAACAAAATACTAACTCAAACTTTACCTCCAATTTAATCTAATTCTAAGCGAAATGCCAAGTTGTACTTATCTGAGCTGAAGTAAGAGAATGTTAGTGGTGTGATCCAAAATACTCCAGCTCCTATTTCTTCAGTCTGCTTTGCTAAGCAGGTAACTTTCACCACCCAGAATGCATGAATCATACTTTTTCAAGACTTTTTAACAAAAAAAAATAGAATCAAAGCTTCACCTCTATTTTTACTTTATTAGAATTAAATAAATGTTATTTGGTTTTCCTTCAGAAACACTTTAAGAGCAGATGCTAAAATCAAAGACAAGTAGACCTAAAGAGGAGCCTGGCTATCACTGCTGCCAGCTTTTCCACTTAATACGCTACGGAAATCCAGAAGACACTGACAACAGGTTTAGCAAACTAATATGTCTAAGAGTTAAGAAAAAATTACAGTGACAGGTGAAATAGATTGAAAAATCCCATAAAAATCTCTCTTCCTTTTTCCCAAAGTATTCATCACTTTGCAGATAATGTACTTTAAGCTGGCACATTCATCCAACAGAAGAAGATTTCGTTATGAATATTCTCAAGGCTGCTTAGAGTTTTATGAACAAAGCAATTGCTATTAGAAAGAAATGAACCACAGTGAGGAACAAGATTAGGCAGCACTCAGAGTTACTTTAAAATTTAGAATATGAGCAGAATTAAAAAGAAGTTTTAAAATGTTGCAGTTAGATTGCCAAGCTGCCAGGGAACTGTGACTTCTCTACAAAGGACTGGCTGCGAGCACATGGAAAGCCCACAAAAATAAAAACATCTCCAGTTAGCGTACTTGTGATGAGAAACAGAAATCAAAAATATATGTTTTCCAATCTTTTCATTTTAGGGTGTTTAACAGTTACCTCTGTCAGGTAAGGAATGATCTTTAAATCAACGACATCACTTTAAGCAGCATCATTTGAGGAACACACAGAGAAAGTCACAGTAAACACTAAGAGAGGAAAAATTTTCCGGACTGGAAATATAATTAGAACTATTAATTAGGCACATCCTTTTCTGCAAAAAAACCCTACCCAAAACCAAAAAGCCTCACCCAAACTCCAGCTACTGCTTTCATTAAGACACACTGGGGTATGGCATAAGAGCAGAATCTCTTATGCTTTTAAAAACACAGCTTCAGAGGACCACCGATGTCATACGTGAAAATACGCAAGTAAGAAGTCAGTAGATCCGATTTTCTTTTGTTCTTACAAGGTATAGGATTTATCCTCCATGCTACAGCAGTTACTTCTTCTTACTTCTCTAAAGAGCCAGAAGCTTGAGACCAGTAACTGAGATCCGTAGTTCATACTTGCTTTCAAAAGCTAACATGACACACCTACTGTGACAAAAGGAATGGCAATTCAATCCTGCTTCTTATTCTTAGCAGCTGGAAGTTATACTTTACTTTGGGCATTATGTTTTTCTGGCCTTTTTCAGTATGTCAAAGCTAGTGTACTTATAGGGTATATATTACAAAACTACAAATGCAAACCAAACATTTCTTTGCTGTGAACTGCAGTATTCTGAAAGTTTTCATTCTCCTTACACTTCTGCTGGTTGGATAAAATGACCCATCACCAAGACATTTTTTTCCTATGATGGAACCTACTGCAAGGCTATTACGAAATTTCCAAAGGGTTATTGCTTTTTGGTGAGCTATGCTTAAAACCACAGTTCCTTATGGGGAAACAAACTTTACTTACCATTTTCATCTACAGCAAGTACACTTGCTCCCTTCCCTAAAAGCTCTTGAACTACAACTGTTAGTCCATTCCGAGCAGCAACATGCAGAGGTCTGTGAAGACAAGTAAACTCATGTATAAACCTTAGAACAAGGTATTAAGTAAGATAGGTAGCTTGCATCTGGTTAAATGATGATTAAAATATTTATACTTTTATGTTATTTACACATTACATGAATATTGTAGATATAACTCGGATGGAAAAAACAGCATATCTCTTATTGCAGAGAAACTGTAAAATAACAATTACGCATTTTCTTCTTTTTATGGCACCACACTAGGAAAGCTCTGCCTGCTTATGAACTTCCTAATTAAAAAAGTTAGAAATGTCCAGTACCCCACTGTTGATAAATCCTTCACTGAACTGTTGTAACAGACATTGCTGCATCCGAGAGTTTCTGCATATCACTGACCATAATCATTAGAAAACTAACAGCAGGATGGTAGCTGTATTTTCTTGCATATAAATGCTTACGAGAGAAGCAGAAGCATTTAATCAGTCTTCCTTACAGAAACCACAATACTCCATTGGGACTACAGATTAAAAAAAAAATTTACAGTATAATGCATGAAGTAAAAGAAGTACATTACTTTTCAAAATCTCAAACTATTAACCATAACTCTGTTTTGTGGTGACTTGATCTATCAAAGAACATGTAACTTTACCTCAAATATCCTAATTACATCTTTTTTAAATGCAACAGTTTTTTTCAAATATGGTTCCCACTGGCTTAAATAAAACTGTATTGCTCAGAATTATCAGCTCACTTCCCTTCTGCTCTTCATTTGTTTTGAGATTCTTAAAACTGTTTCAATTAACTGTGAGCTACATTTTGATTTGGAAACAAGTGCCTTAGAGAACAGAAATGCAAAAGATGCAAGTAGGAGCAGCTGTATCTATGGTGCTTATATTAAAGTATTAAAACTCAAGAACTACTGCATAACCACAGATATACTGAGGAATGTACTGTAATTAAAATAATTTTAATATAGAGGCCAGCAATTTTAATGCTTCTCTTGCCACAAAGTAGGACATTGTTTACGCTGCAAGAAAGCCAGTCTAGCTATTAAAAACATTTGCTAAACCAGTAATATTTAAACAACTGTTAAAATCTCGCAATTTATATAAACATTTCACAGAGGTGCGAAGATGTACCTATTTTTCCCCCATGACATCTCTTGATCAGACTATATGAGCCAAGGCACGTGGGTGGAATTATAGGAGCCTGTGGCAGCAATACTCACCCCCTTCTGTTCCCATCTC
>NW_009716002.1:12017-34260 GCF_000703405.1 Apaloderma vittatum | reverse complement strand
CCTGCTTCAAGCCAGAAATGAGGCAATCGCTCCCTTTCCTGCTTTCTGGTTATTTCATGGTGCCTGAGGTACACCATGGTGCGTGAGCCGCAGGAGCAGAGGAAGAAGTCTTACTATCTTAAGTCCTTAGTGTGAGCAGATCTCTGGGAGTAGTTGGAGGAACCGCAGGAGTTTGAACATGACGGATTCCCGAAGGAATGTAAGGCCAGAGAAATAATACGAGTTGCTTACAAGTCTCGGGGTCGGGGTTTTTCCTAAATAGTCTCTGGTAGCATGATTAAAGCAGTCTAGCAATTCATGTACTTAACTCAGCTACATATCAGGTGTCAAATATTGCTTATAACACATACTTTAAAAGGAAAAAAAAAGTGAGTAATTTTTAATAGCCCATCCTGATACATATTCCCCAATATGACATATCACTACATTTTTAAGATTTCCTTATGATTAGGCTAACAAAACAGGCTTAATTCTACTTGAGAGAAGATCTTTAGAAAGCACTAAGAATATTGTATTTTCCATAATAGTTAACAGAAAATAGTCTTTCAATATACATCCTCTGCTAACAGAAAGGATGCTGAACAATCAAAGTGCACTTCAGCTAGGTTTGGGGATTTTTTTATTAGCTAGTTTTGAAGAGTCATCTGAGTTTGCCTTGAATGGGTTGTTAACTGAAGTGAATTTTAACTGAAAAATTAGTTTATAAACCAGAAAAAAATATCAGTTCACAGGTAATCTCAGTGGATTGTGGTAATTCCACACAGGATTCCCTTTAGATTCATTTATCATCCCTTTCACCGGTCTAAAACTAGAACTGTAAGTATGAGCAAAACACCATTTCTCTTCGAGTTGGTTCAACTCTTGGTACCTATTTAGCAATTAAAATTCAACCAATTCGGAAAAAAAAATTGGAAAATATCCCTCTATGTGAACAAGATACACACTCAAAACTCATCCGTGAAACACACTCACTGCTGATACATACGTTTGCAAGGCTGCGTTGGTGGCGTTGATGAGGTTTCTATCTGTAATCTTCTCCAGTATTAACAAGGCACTAGTTTCATGACCCTTAATACAGAACAAACATCTGTCATAAAACAGACACTCTTCAAAAGTTGCTTTGAATGCCTTTTCAAAGTAACAAGTTACTATTTGCAACAGTGTTTGGTAACACAAGGCTCACAACTGATCATCGGGACTACGCACACACCTTGCTGCAGGCCAAGTGGAGTGCTGTGTTCTTGGATCGGTCTTGCAAAGTCAGATCGGCTTTAGCACTGCTCACCAGCACCTCTGGGGAGACAAAGATCTGCATTAACTAAAAGCATATTCCTTAAAGTTTTAACGGCTTACGTTTGTGCAAAATGAAAACATGATTTTGACAAAATATATCCACAAGAATATTAACCATAAGGCAACTTTACCCACATTAAGAAATATAAGAGCGGAAGTATACAAAGTTTTTTCTTTACCAACTGTATTTGTCTGCCCATTTTCTGCAGCCATCATTAAAGGTGTTTTCCCAGAGGAATCTATAGCATTTACTTGAGCGTTGTGACTGAGCAGAAGCTGTAGACACTCAATGTGATCTGTAAAAGCTGCTGCATGAAGAGGAGTCCTACAACAGATGAGAAGACAATATGGCCAATTTTAGCCACATGTTCTACTTTATTCAAGGGTGCATCCTGACGATACAAAAGCCAGGGCAGTCCCTCCTACTGATTCTCTGAAGCCAGTATTGCTGGAGTTGTGACTGCTGCCTTTAGAAAGTCATCTTCGAGTTTCGAATAATTCCCTCTAAGTAACTTATAATAAAGATATAATACAAAATAAAGAAAAAAAATGCATAAAGCACTACTTACAAAGTGATGCCATTTAAAATATGCCCAAACTTGTCTATGTAATAAAAAGACAATTCAAATTTATTGAACAGAAGAATATTTTAAAAAATCTAAAATTTATTTTTAGCACAGAATAAAAAGAAAAATCTTAAACCAAAAAAAAGAGGGGGAAGGGGGAATTAACATAAGTAGCAAATATAAAAAACCCAAATGACTGTAGAACTCAGCAGAGCCACTCTTAACAATGACATTACAATCATTCCTCGACCGTGCGTTTCCACTCTTACCTTCCTTTTGAATCTGTTGAATTTACAATACCAGCACCTAGTGTATCAATTAACATCTCTGCAGCACCTTCATTGTCGTTTATCCTATAATGAATTAAACAGGCTGTTATTTACAGAATGATAAATCTTTTGTTAAATACAGCAAAGAAATCTACAAAGAATAATTTTGCACTTCCTTACACAGCACAATGCAATGGACTGAAAGAATTTCCTTCCATTTTCTGGAAAACTTCCTGTTCCAGGAGGAGCTCTACACAACTGTCATGACCTAAAGCAAGTGTAAAGCAAATGTAGGTATTAAAAAAAAAGGAAAAGGTTTATTTATGAGTTACAACAAAAAAATATACATCTAAATTAGACAAAGCAATATTTTACTTTAAAGTTCCAAAGATACACAGGTTACATTCAATAGGGCTACATTTAGGGACTAAGGCATTTTTAGAATCCTGAAAATCAAACTGACATTTGACACTGTAAACTTTGTGAAATAGAGAAGGGATCTCATGCTGCCTGAAGAACATCCACAGCACTTAAATCAGTTCTTTACACCTCCACGTTTCAAAATCTTCTGTACGTTCACCACTGAGCCTGCATGAAAATGTCTCCACCTTTTGAAGGTTATTTTTGTTCCACTGTATTGCTAAACCCAAAGGAAAATCACGTCGACAGTCATAACAAAAGCTCAGAAGGAACACGTTCAACCTATTATACTATTATTTTCAAAATTCTATAGCCTGCTGCTGTAAGGGTAGCTAACAATTGTAACTAGCTGTTTGATGTTCAGCGCGCATATACAGAGAACCTTGGTTCAACATGCACTGATGTCTGAAGATTTGTATTTTCACAAGTCCTGTCAAATTTTCATTCTACAAATCAAACATGTTTCAGTTCTGTTCTATTCACTGCGGTCACACTGAAAACAGACCAAGCTGTAAGAGTTTAATTTTATGAATGTGATAAAGAGATTTCATTCTAGTTCAAATTATCAGTGTATTACCCATATGCTTTAGCTGTGAAGACTGTCTAGTTAGTTAGTTACTTAAAAATAATTGGTAAAAAGAAGCTCTAAACGTTTACTTCTTGATCTTTCTCTATCATGTGACTCAGAGATGAAATAAATGAGAATCTCTGTTATACTGGAAATTAAGACACAGAACAAAATCTTCAGTGAAGGAGCTGAATGAATTTCCTGCCTTTTAAGGCCTCACTCACTCCTAAATAAAAGACAAGTATCAGTGAAGAAAAAAATAAAATTCTTATTGAAAATTTTTTTTTCTACTTGAGTTTCTTAAGCCTATCACGGTTGGTTTCAAGCAAGCTTAAAAAACAGGTTTAATCTGAAACCATTCCTCCCAAGATTCCCTGTGAAGATTCTTTTTTGGGGATATGTGGCACACTGCTATTCACAGGTACTATGCTGAATTACTTGAAAGACTCCTTGAGGCATAAAACTAAGAAGGCAGTTTATAACAAAAATGAAAATAGTAAAAAATAAACACCTGACATTATGTATTAGATGTTAATGCATTCACCTTCAAGGTATCACGTCTGTCATGTTATCATGTTGACTAATACAAATTTAAAGACGACAGACTTTACATGTTGCTTTTATAAGCAGTAATAACTTCTATCTCAATTATCAGCAAACACATTTAGACCAGCATTTTAACTTTACTGTATTTTACCATTATAGCAGGCCCAATGCAGTGACGTGTAGCCGTGATTGTCTGCTATTGCAGGCACTGCTTCCACAGATGTGGCTGACTGCAGGAGAGCTCCTAGAACACCTATATGTCCACAGGCGGCTGACAAGTGTATAGGGGTTCGTCCCCTACAGTCTCGTAATAAGGACTTAGCACCATGTTGAAGCAATGCTTCCACACATTCCTCGTGCCCTGTCACTGCCTGAGAGAGAGAGAGGCAGAAAACAGCAAATTTGCAAATATTCACGTAGATAAGCCAAGGTGTATAACTAAAGCAAGCAAGCTTCAGGCGATTTCTTACATTTTTAAGCAATAACAAATTAAGCACAGTTACTATTTTTAGCCCTGGAAGCAGGTATTTTGGTGGAAAAATAGCAATGTATTAGAGTATAGAATCATAGAATCATAGAATGGCCTGGGCTGGAAGGGACCTTAGAGATCATTTAATCCAACCTCCAGAATTTCTTGGATAAACACTGCATGAACTGCTCATCTCTAGGGCTCATTCAATTGTCTTATCTGGCACAGACTATAAGAAAAAATCCAGCATATGGCATGCATTATTGCTTTTCTTTCTTCCATTAACACTACCCTCACCCCATAACAAAAAGCTGTACTCTAGGACTTCTCCAGTCAACACATCACAGCAAGATTAAGAGACTCCAGAAGTCCAAGAGAATTCTGAGGCTATGTAGCCAATGAGTGAAAAAAGCAACTAAAAAGATAATTAAAAACTAAGAATGGCAAGACGAGTATGTGAAGGACAAAAACGAAATATTCTCTTACCCCTCTATGTAATGCCGTCCTTCCCCACTTATCTTTGGCATCCACATTTGCTCCTTTGTTAAGGAGTGAATAAACGCAGTCAGTGTGTCCATTGAGAACTGACAACATCAGGGGAGTCCTAGGGAGAGCGTGAAATAAAATGTAATCGCTACAGAAATTAAACAGACCCACACAGCTACTTTCCTTCTGGACACTGCTGTTCAAACGTAGACCATTGATGAACCTCTCTAGGACTGCCTTCCCTCTGAGAAGGCCACTCATATTTGCTTTTAGATTCAAGAAAATAAATTAATATACACAGAATCACAGAATGTTAGGGGTTGGAAGGGACCTTTGAAGATCATCTAGTCCAACCTTCATCCCAGCATACATAACCATACCCTCTGATTCAGAAATCCTGATTAAGTTACTTGAATCTTTTTTCAGAATCTAGACAATAAGACATATTTTAGCTCTTTCCCATCCAAACACGAACATTTGTAACTGCCAACAAGATTTATTGCGAAATACACGGTTGCATTTGTCCTAGCTCAAATACCATCGCCCTTTGAAGTAAAAAATCGCAAATGTAAAATGTTTAGTTTTCCCTTTTATGAAATGAAGTAACTTGCGAAGAATAGAGCATGCATCATTTAAACTCACTGTCCATTTCCATCTTGAATGTCCACTGCATTCTGTGGTTCTGCATTTCCTATCAGTAGCCGCAAACATTCTGAATGACCATTTGTAGCTGTAAAACATGATAAAAATAAGGGCTTTACATTAATTGCCTTTGAGTACATGGCTCAAACAGAATGGTAACCTGCTCAGACTAAAACTCTTTAGCTTAAGAACTCACTGTACAGCTTTACCGGTGTTGTAACTCAAATCAAAATCAAAAAATATGAACAAGAATTATTTCAGAAATCAGGCATTCTCAACTGTAATTGATTACAACTCTCAACTGCCAACAGGTTTTTTGTTTTCTTTACATATAAATGAGTTTGCACTCATAAACCACAATTAGAATATATCCTTATACAACATCCACAAGAAAGAATAGCTATAATAATTAGCATAATTTTTGCTTGTTTTATGGCATAGGTAGACATATCTAGCCTATCAGACACAGATTTTGTTAGTAAGTGTAGCATGTGCACAGTTATGAAATAATAACTGAAATCACATTTTGAAAAGGGGAAGGAAATGTAATGCATAGAAGTAGTTAACCAAGAACTTTTAAAAAAGGAAAAAGGAAAGAAACAAGAAATTGAGAAATCACACTTAAATGCAACTCATAAAAGATAAATGATTGCTTGTTGGAGGGGAAATTATTTCTGACATGCAGCTGCTGTATTCAGTCCACATAAGAACAGTGACAATTTATGCTTCTCTAGCTGACAGAAATGCTAATAGAAGTTGGGAGAAGCTAAATCAAACAGCTTGTGCTCATGGACAACAAATTCAGTTGCTGCAATAATGATGTTTTGTACATAATGCTCTTTTTACGGCGACATTTCTATAACACCGTAACTATAAAAGTTGATTTAATTAAGTCTATTTTCAAGGAGAAAAAAAGAGAATCTAGTATGAATGCTAGGTTTATACAAGTTTTCTAGGAAACACAGACAAAAAAGTATTGTAAAGGATTGCTGTTATTTTGAAAATGCTCAGGAGTCATTTAAACCCTTGAAAAACCCCACAAAGTATAGTCTTCATGTCTCTTCTCAAACTGAAAAAATTCTCCAAGACTCCAGCCATTTTTAGAAGTATTTTATTGCCAAGAAAGGCAACACAATTCATGTACCTAAATTTGGGCCTGCAGTCCAGGCTGTGTGAAAGCTAAGGAGGGAAAGCGGAAAAAAAGGGGGGAAAAAGGACCCCCTGCCACTGCCACCCGTCAGCACGACCAGCCTCGCACGTTGGATGGACGAGGACGATGCTCTCCCAGAGAGCCGCGGGCAACAGCATGCCTCAAGCAAAGTGGGTTAATACTGGTCTCTCCCCTCAACTGCTCTGTTACACCTTTCCCAGCACAGCATGTACCTTACAAGTCATTGTCCATTCCCAAACACCATTTCTTAGAACATTAATGCTAGAGGCTTCTAAACACAAAGATGATCCACTTCAAAAGCCAAGATTTTAAAGGTTAGCACGTACCTGCCGCATGTATTGGGGTTCTCTTTACAACATAATCTTTCACCAAGATTGATGCTCCCTGATTAATGAGCACATCTACACATTCCACGTGTCCCTTAAAGGCAGCAAGATCCAACGGTGTCCTTCCGTTATTATTCCTCACATCGAGGTCCAGCAGTGACTGTACCAGCACTTCCAGAGCTTGGTGGTGGCCGTGATAGGCCTACAAGAATAAGAAACCTCTTTAGTTTTCCCATCCCGTCATGTTTTTCCTTTTCTTACCAGAATTATATAAAAGAAGCTGTGAAGATAGTGTTTTTAACATGCTAAAGTGCTACTGATGCAGCTTGTAAGTAGTTCCAATAGTTACAACTAATTTTAAAAAGCCCCACAGTTTCAGCAAGAAGGTTTATCCTTTCAGCTGAAGCTAGTTTCAGAAAATGGTCTGTCTCCAATTTGTGTAACTACCAGCATTTTGCATACTACGTGTTTCATTGCTTTATGTTATAGTTACATCACCCTCAGATTATTTCAAGTGAGGAGCACATGCAAACACAACTAACTCCTACTAGTTTTTAAAATAAAGTATTTAAAGAAAAAGCCAGTAAAATTTGTAAGAACACAGTATGAATAGGCACAGTTAACGTAACTGGTAAAACAGAAGGGACTTAGGGGATGAAACAGTTAAGCGATCAGAATGGATATACGAGTATAAAAATCAGCACAGAGAATACTCTGTAGGTATACGTCATGACGAAGTGTCAAAATTGGTCATGAAAATAAACATCTACAACTATGGTTTTATAATTTCCGTAATAAATTTTAAACATTAACCTCTGTCCCCAAACAAAACTAATTTGCAGGAACAGTCTCTGTTTTCATTTACCAGTAATAAAGATTACTTTTTACTTCAGCTAAATAGATGGATAGATATACATATATCCATGATGTATGTGCAGCTGGAGACTTAGGCTATCTTAAGAAAGTACACTGTGGTTTTTCAACTGCTCAAAATCCAGTAAAAAGACAAAAGCTACATACTGAGCTGGTTATTCTGTATTTTGAGTACATCTGAGCACATAGATGGTTTCACCAGGTCCTATCCTACACTATGTGCAAATCTTTCTAAAAGTATCAAGTACAAACTTCACACACTAAATAATGATGAGGGTAAAACAATGATGATGATAAAAAAGTCATTACTTATAGAGCAAGTTGTCTAATAGTTCCATTAGTATAAATTATAACATAAAACTTAATTAGAAGCTTTCAAAAGGAAGATGTTCTCAGAAGAAAGTTTCCACTGAAATGCAAAAATCACCCTATATAGCTCATTCAGGAATTAGTACATATTTTTGCATTTAATTTATTGACTTATTTTTTAAAAATCCAGAATGAACAAACCTACGCCAACAACTGTTTGCAATTAGATGAGCTATCATCACCAACGCATGAAATACTTACAGCTAAATGCAGTGGACTTATAGGCGCTCTGTTGTCTGAATCATTCAGCATGTCAGTCCCTGATGTTTCCATTAGCTTAGCAGAGAGAGAAAGTCAGAGTGAGTGCAAAACCCCCTAACCTTTAAAAATGTTCAGCCATAATTGCTATACAGATTGAAAAATAAAGGAAGAAAATGAAGAATAACATAGGATGAAAGCTTCCTTAGGAATTCTAGATCTCCTTCAACCTTTTCAAGTTTGAATTGCAATGATTGCAACCCCTCCCCCATATTCATCTTGTAAGCACAGTGGTTTAATTTTGCAGAACAATGCAATAATTAAATCAGAAACTAATCTAAAATTATTATTTTTTCTAAAGTAGTCATATAGTATAATATAATATAGATTAAATGCATATAGAGGGAAAACAAGGACAGGTAAGAACACCTGTGGCTGGAAAAGAAACCCAACAAAACAAGTAAACACTTAGATTAGATGAAAAGTCAGGAAGAAAATATTATGAAAAGCCAGAAGGCAGGACTAATTTCTTGGAACAGAAAAAGATTTCCCAAAGAGAAGAAATTAATCCCCCAAAGGCACAAACAGTATAAAACAGGACTAGGAGATCCATTTATATACATTTCTTTTACTTTCACATGTGTTCTGAAGTTTTAACGCTGGGTCTTTTCCAAGATCATATTTAATTTTGTACACTAGTAGAACTAAAACATTCAAAGAGTTTTTTGAATTCTGAATTGCAAATAAATCTAAATTGCAACTGAAACAAAATGATACATCTATGCATTGAAGAAATGGTTGAGCAAGTCTAGAATAAGCAGTATTTTTAAAATTACATATTCCCTTTTGCTGTACAGTAATACTTTAACAATGAGAAATAACACACACTTACAACATCTAGAGGTGTTTCGCTTGCAATCTGCAATTAAAAACATCCAGAATTCATGTTTGAGTACATTTGAATATAAAAGTATAATTTGTATAAATATACTAAGCTGTGTAACACTGAGAAGACAAAATTACCATATCAAATAACATACACATTTTTACAAAGGGATTAATAAAAAAACCTGCCCAAGGGTTTATTATCTAGAATTCTACTATGTGGCCATTAGTTACTGTAAGTACATGAACTATTTTAAAATAGTTCAGAAAAGGCACCCTTACTTTAAAGGTTTTACATTTTAATTTGCTCCTTCAGATGATATTTGTGAAATTCCTTAATGCTTCTCAGTGGGGATAACCTGTGGTTATTTTATTTCAGCCATGAGGAAAAGTATTGCAGTGCATTCTAAGTTAAGAAAACTAAAACTATATTCTAAGTTAAGAAAACTAAAATTAATATCCCATCTCCTCAGCCAGTTCTCTCTTCATCTCATAATGCATTACCTTTTTCAAACAGTATCTAGCATCTTAGCTCCTCACCTTGCCCCTCTTCAAAGAGTACCAAGTGCTTAAATATTTATCCTCACCGAGGCTGACAAGCACTACTGGCCTAGCTCACAGATGCAAGAACCAAGGTGGAGGAATCCCCTGGACCCTGCACCAAACGCTGCAAGAGCAGCTGTTACAGCTTTCATCTATGATACATTTTCTTACCAGTTCAAGACATAAGCGGTGACCATAAGCAGCTGAATAATGAACTGCATTGTAGCCTTGCTTGTCTCGGATCCCCGGATTGGCATCGTTTCGTAGCAAGTATTCCAGGCACCTATTTAAATTGACATATGCAACCATGTAGCTAAACGTTGAATTTCAACTTAACGCTATGAGATAAATTGTTCCAATTCAATCAGAAAATAGAATACAGCACATAGGAACACTGATTTAATGTACAACATTGGCTAGGACTAGAGAATACCTAATACATTACACCAGGTGTTAAGGTCAATCAATCAATCAATCACAAAGCTTCCAAAATTTGAAAGGATTCTTCTCTGCAGACATAGTGCAGAGTATCTAATCAAGTATCTAACTTGGCTAAAATGAGTATTTCATGGCTATTTTCCTCCTAGCTAATACAACTTTTGTTAACAAAAATTACCTTTGCTAATAAAAATTATTATTATCATTCTACGGTTTTCTGCATCAGCATATTCTTCTGTACATAATATGAAAGGAAGAGAACCAAGAGCTGAGTTCTTCATGGTATGTATCTGAGAGACACACACACATACACTTCCACTACCAGCTGTTAATTTATTTACACAGTAAACTTAGTTGGTGGCATACTTAGGTTCTCCCATTCCTTACTTTCATTACACAAAGCTATGATCAGCACAGTTTCAACCACAGACACTCAGCCAGGAGGATGAAAAGCAGGGTATTAGTCAGCTCCCTCTCCCTGTTTTTGTGTTTCTGAGAGACTCCATGCATGTACACTAAATGATTCCAATCAATAACCCTACTTATTCAGAATTTTACGATGTCTATCATTTCAGCAACATTCTGCAAAGTCACCACTGAGACTTTGAACTTGCTGATGAAGACATTTGGTTTTCTGGATTGTACAACAGGTACAACTATCTCTTCTCTCTGCGACTAGAAAGTACTCCTCCTTTATCAGTTAAACAAAATTAATGTGAAGATTTAAAAAAATATTAACTTGACAAATCCAGCTTGGGATTCTTTCTTCCTTAGTAGGTCATCTAAAGGTCTCACAGATCACCATTGTCAGTAGTGACAAATGGGTCAGCTGGATACACAATATGAGAGTTTTTGTTTCCGTTTGTGTCATGGAAAGTTGTTTGGTAGAAAGTTAAAGGAAATTTAAACATTTATAGTTGTACGATATTGGCTACAATGGGATGTCACATGAAAAACTTGCAGTAGGATATGGCAGGTTTAAATCTCAGAGGCAGGAATCCTAAAATGACCTCTGGTCAATGGCGTTTGGAGTAGAAACTTAAACATTCAAAACACATGAGAACGTTAAAACCTTGGAGAAATACAGGCAGAAATCCTACAAAAGCAGTCATTCCTTGAGGGATCAGCATCACCCTGCCACACCAGAACTCTTCATATGATCTTTCAAGTTACGGCCTGGAGTCAGCAGATGGAACCGTGCAGGTTCATCATCTGAACGAGGTCCAGTACCAGCTGGGATGAAAGGGAAACAAGCCGCTCTGGCAGGGCGGTTGGACGAGAGGGTCTTTCGAGGTCCCTTCCAAACCCCATCATTCTGTGATGCTGCGTGATTCTGTGTAAGAGCTGTCCTGGGTCAAGGATCTGATACTCTCACGTGCAATACCAGCGATGTGCTGAAGACCTGACATTTGCTTTTCCAGACAAAGGTTGAAAATAACAAACCAAGTGTGCAAAGATGAAAGGGCCAAAAAGCTGCAGGAGAAATTATGAACAAGGAAGTGTCTAATTACAAAGTACTCTGTCTCATTGCAAAGCTGAGAGCAGCCTAGCATAAAGGAGAAAAAGACTTGGGTAGGTAGTGAAAACCGTAAAAATTCTCTATTTTCAAAGAATAATTAAGTAACACAAGATGTATTTAACTTTACAAGCTCAATGTATCTAATAAAAAGCTACCCGGAAAGCTCATCAATGTTTTTAGCCAACTACTTCAGGTTTGATTTGCCCAGTAAACCCATGCCTGGATTTCATTAATGGCAACTGTGCTTGCATGCTTTATTTGAATTGAAAGAAAATGAGATTTCTGAGAATCCAAAGACAAGTCAATTTGTCCCACCCAGTGAGAATTACTGTCCCTACATTTTATTGCTGCAATCGTCCAACTTTCTTTGTTAATTTTAATCAATGATTTTGTATTAACATTCATGGCTCCTTAATAAATGTCAAACATCACTGGTCTTGGCTACCTAAATTACTATAGTTGTGTACTTTCTGTATTTGGGTGCTCACAAAAACCGCAATACACTAAATACTCTGCAGGAAGAAAAGTCTACTAAAAATCCTTGAGCGCCCACACTTTCCAATGCAAAAGAGATAATTATATTTGCTGCTTCTTCTTTCACAGGCGACGTTAACTTTGCATATTTTGCATACTTAACTGTCCTCTTAACTGTCCATACTTAACAAGCCTCCTTAAAAGGAGATTAATCCAACTTTCTGAAAGCCTAGATAAGTTTATTAAATAGTTCTAATGTAGAAAGAGCATGTTTTTTTCTCCCCTAATATGCTTTTATCTCACTCTGCGATCATTTTTCTTTCTCCTCTCTTGTCAAAATGAGGTTTACTGGTGTTTGTCCCAGATCAGAAGCTTTTGTTAAACATACAGAAGAAACACTTCTAAACAAGAACAAACCAGAAAAATTCCCAAGAAAAACATCCTTGTCCCTAAAATCTGTCTTCAAAGATGTCTGAACAAAGAGTATCAAAATGCACATTGGAGTTTCTATATAGATAATTTCCTGACATTTTTTTCCCCAGGCTTTGTATTCCAGCTCAGTAATCATTTTTAGCTTCATTCCTATTTTGAATATGAGCTGAGCGGTACTGGTTTTCCAGCTGTTACTAATCATCTTGCTGCACCAATATAAAAAAAGCTTCTCCTCAGGCCATTCTGCTTTGCAGCCTGTCTTCCAGAGAGCCAACTGTTAATCAGAAGGGCAACAGCGTGCGGGTTCCAGAGATGATTCTTTGAGTTATCTCCCAGCTCGCTGCAGTATTGCCATCATCATTCTTGCTCGTGCCTTTTATAAGACAGATGGCAAAACGATGTCATCTGAAGAACCATTATAGTTTGGAGGTTTTCAGAGCAACTGTGAAGCTAAAATTAATCCTAGCTCAACTTGTAAGAGGGCAATTAAAGTAAAATTATCTCAGCAAACTCCTGCAGGAATTCAAAGTGTATCTAAAAAGCAGCACAAAATTTCAGTTTGAAATTTGGCTTTACATAAAAAACCCCGTACTTTAAATATTAGTTAAACGTCCATGAGAGTATTTACTTATTCTTTAAAAGCCAACTTCTATTTAGGTGCCATCTCGTTCCTATGACTACCTCAGCTTTTAAAAGGTGCTGTATTAAACCACAACGTTTCATTAATAGAAGTGTCACTACTTCACAAAAATTCACATTAACAAGAGACAGAGTTCTAATGCCAAACATGAATAGTTTCATCAAACACCAAATGGATAAAGCATCTTATATTGAACAGTCGACGTAATTTCTACCCTGATGTAGGCCTACTGCACCCCACAGTCTAGTTTTACAGTGTATTTCCGACTACATAGATTTTTGGGCAACATCAAGAACCCTCCATAAAAAATGCCATCTTTCATCAGAATTTGATTTTAAAGCAAAATGACCCTACTGCTCACAACTGTTGTCATAACTGATATTTACTCAACCACTACTCAGCAGGTGAGATTAAAAACTCCATTCCCAATGAATCCCGGAATTAGGACACCTGCATTACAGGCCATAACAAAAAAAATCACAACACACTTTACCGCTGCTCAATTTTCTCAGAAATATTAGTTACCTACAGCACTTTATATATAACAAACAACCCACTGTCAAATGCAACCTTTAAAAAAAAATCTAAAAAGAACGCATTTGCACACGTGAGGGCAGAACATATGCCGAAATTCAGAGCTGAAACGTTTGTGAGGAGAAAGGCTTTAGCACAAAAACATGCCACTTACTTTCCATCTGTGTCTGACGCAGCTGCATAGTGCAGAGGTGTGCAACCCCTCTCATCCAGGTCATTCACACTAGCTCCAGACCCCACCAGGGCAAACAGGCACTGATAATTACAATTGGCAGCAGCATAATGGAGTGGAGTTCTTTAGTACACATTTAAATAAAAAGTACATGGTAAATAACAGCAAAATAATGATATAAAGACAGAAAAAGCAAAATAAAATAAGACTTAACATCCTCCTTACATTTTTTAACAAGTATTTCTGGTGAAGAATGCATCATTACAACGTTAAGAAATGGGGCCATTTCATAATGCAGAACAGTATCTAGGGGAGCTACTTGCAAGGAAAAATTATGCGCAAACTTTGTATTAAGGGAAGCTTTATATGAATCTTATTGTGTAAACATACAGAGGAAAGTCAAGTTTACTTTAAAATATTATTTTTAGCTAATTAATTTCAGGCCACATGGAAAAATATGGGCAAATTGAAGAACTGCACAGCAACTACACAAGCTCAAAATAAAAGACAATTAACAAGTAGATGATTTTGACAAACAGGTCAGAACTTTCTGAGGTAAGCATTATTTATTTATTTTTAAGTATGCTAACATAGCAGAAGGATTGTTAAAGAAAACTTCCAAAAATATACCTTACCTTCTTAGAACAAAACCATGAAATATTAGTAATGATGTATAATTTCAGAGGAAACTTATTCTAGCTCCAAATACCTAAACAATTCTCTACATAAACCAGTTCAGATCGAATTTCAAAAGGACCAAGATGACTCAGAATTCCATTTTCTATATTTAAAAAGGGACTGCTACTATAAATATCTCAATTTTGAGGAAACAGTCAGGGACTTTAAAGTGTCCTACCTCTTCCCTCTCTCTTAAAATCACGTTTTCCCATTTCTCTCCATTTTAAACTATTTCAATCTTTTCACTCTCCTGAAATAATTGCTCTACATAACATGCACATTAAGCCGAAAACCAAATCCAACTGGCAAAAAACTCCAACATTCAGTGACAAGGGCTGTGACAGACAGCTATTCCTTTCCCAGGAAATAAGGAAGTGGAATTCAAAGCAAAATATGACTTTGAATCAATAACATTCTCCTCAAGTCCTACTCCTGCTGTTCACATCCTGGAAAGTCGAATTTTCCATAATGTGACGTGAGATTTCACACAAGTACTGATCAATGCCAAATAAACTTAAATAGTCCTATACTAAAAACAGAAATTAATTTAATTCCACGAGAGTTCAGAGCATGAACAAGGAAACAGAAAGAGATGGATAAAATGAAAAGAAAAAGGTGAGGCTGTTATAATAAAATACGGGATTTTTTAATTAAAAAGCTTTAGAGGGAGCACAGATTTTTATGTTTGACTAATATATTATTTGGAAAATTTCATTCATGCCCTTGGATGAGAATAATTTAAATTCACTAGATCCATGTTACTAGCAAAGGCAGCTCATAAAAATTACAGCTGATGATGGAACTCAGTCTTTAAAATAAGGCTAAACAACTACTTAACAAAACACAATTAAAAAAATAAGTTTTAAACTTTTGATAACTATGCTGAAGTGTAGTTTATTAGAGACATCACATCTTAAATAATATTTGAACTGGAACACATAGACTTGCCCATACAGCAATATGCTACTTCTGCAATACTTTTAACAGCCCTCTCCAATATACAGATCTAGAATGTCTTACCTCCCAAATCTGTCCTTTTTGTTGAAGTCTGCACCAGTATTTAGCAGAAGATTTAGGCACTCCAAATTCCTAATAAATTAATGCAGTATTACTTGTGACTGCAAAGTTTATTTCCTTACTATTGACCTCTGCAAATATCAGAACTGCTACACATGTACATCTCATATATTATTTTTAATTGAACTGAACTATCGTACGAAAATGTCAATAAATATATTTTTATATGTAAAATAGACTTCATAGTTGCAGGACCAAACCAGGAAAGAATACAAGTTATTTTGAGTTCACATATAGAAATTTCATTGATATCAAATGGCATGCATAAAAACACATGAACATTAACCCTATTTAATAGCAATTTCAATTCTTTAAAGCAAACAGCAACACCTGCATGTCACATGCTTTTTGCTACCAGGATTCCAGCACAAAGACAAGTTCTTAATGTATACTTTTAAAGGCCAGATGTAAGTTGCAACAGAAATACTTTACTTTCTAGTGCAATTCATTTTCAATACAATATGATTATTGTAACAGATGTACAATACTGCTTATAGTTTAAATATTATATTGTTAACTTTCCTACACTGGAGATGAATGACGGAATGCATCACAAATTATGTGGGTTTTATATGAAAAGAGAGCATTTTAACCTTAATAACTTGCCACAGGGATGTATCTATCATGTATCTTTTGACTTTGAATGATTACTTAACAGTATTACTTAAACAACACTGAAACAGGAAAATGAAAATATCAATATCATGGAGTTTTTGTGTCCCACAAAGTGTATCATGAAATTTATTACCCAATTCTTCCAGGCAATTTTGAGTAGCTGCTATAGAAAACCTACAATACAATAACAATAATCAATATGGATCATAACTCAAGTGATGAGCAAGTAGTTCTGACTACTTCATCCATCTCAACTCTGGAATTTAATTATGGCTTTTAATTCAGTCAGACTGATTTTTTGTATACAGATACGGCAACATCCTATTTCCCAAAGTTGCTGTTCTCCACCTCCTGTCCTACAGTGATCTTAGCTGGGCATGCCAGCTTGGAACGATGCAAGTTCTACAAATTCTATTACCATCCATGGGAATTTAAAATGCAATTCAGTTCATCCTAAAGCATAAACCTAAGGTAAGGCTGATGATACTTGGACACTGTACTCCAATCATTACTTTTTTAAGCTGAATATTTAAATTATTTTTCTTTGTAGATAGAATCTATCTTGAAATTATTTTCATGTTTACATAAATTCCAAGCAGTGAGGGCACAAAAAGCACAGAGCAGCAATAATAAAAAAGAGGAATGATGACCAATTGAAAAAAGAATGTAAAATATGAAGGCACGAATGCTTTTTTACATACCCTCCAGCTGCAGCTGCATGAAGACATGTCCTGCCAAAGTCATCTGGTGTGTCAATGTCAAAACCTACAAAGAAGTATTTTAGAAAATCGTTATGTAACGCCACCTTTCACAAAACTCCTTTCATCTAGTCTTGATGAAATGCTTGCTAAGCAAATGTATCAGCTACTTGCAAAAAAAGCACAGAAGCACTGAACATTTATTTCATTTGAAACACATCCTTGCTATTTGTAGTACTTGAAAAACGCGTTCAAGTAAAACTCAAAGGGATAAGGTAAAAGACAATTAGCTGCACTGAGGCAAGATGCTATTTTCTTTCCTACCCCATTTGCCTCCTAATATTTCTGTTTAATTTAGTATTGAACGTGAAATATATGAAGGCAATAGGAAGATTTAAGAATATGCTAGAATTTACCAATTTTATGCAGAGATATATTTTTTTAATAAAGAAAGGGATGTCAGCATTACTAAATCCAGAAGCTACTTAAATTTCACCCTTGAGGTTAGGTCTTTAGTCTCAGAGAAAGAGCTTTGTTAAGCTGGAGTGAAGGCTATAAATAGCAATTAGTTACAGAGGAGCCTTTCAGAGAACATTGTAGTGTTTTCTTCCCTTCGCAAAATGCATGAACGAAGGAACTTCAGATTTGAGAACATAAACTCTAGCTGTGTGATTCTATATCTAATTGTATACTTTGACATGAAGATTATTATTTAAATCAGGTTTTAAAGCTACATTTCTCATTTAAGAAAACTACTATATTCTCCTAGTCTTGCTACTGTGTACCAAAACTTATTCGTTAAATCTCCAATCTCAGTTCTTTTGCTTGGAAATTCAATTATTAAATATTTTTCTCCTTTTTAAGAATTGTTCAACAATAGGGAACAATACAAGATATGGTGTTATTCAGGAGTACTACCATTCAAGACCATTTTTTTACTTCATATCCCCCAAGACACAGGTTTTGTATGCACTACCACACTCTCCTCACATTTCAATATGGAAATAAATAAGATAGTTTACCAATCTATTTGAAAAGTAGTCTTCAATGCCTTTCCACATCCCTAGGTTGTTTGTCTAACACCACTAACTATTTAAATGTCATTCAGTACTATTTAAATGTCATACAGGCTGCCCAGGGAGGTGCTTGAGTCCCCGTCCCTGGAGGTGTTTAAGAGACGAGTGGATATTTCGTTTGGGGAAATCGTTTAGTAGGTTGATAAGACTGCGACACAGGCTGGACTTGACAATCTAGGTCTCTTACAGCTGATACGATTCTAATGATTCTACGGGACAAAGCAGACTGTTTGGATTTTTTTAATATATTTTTAAGGTCCGCACAGGAATATTTAAGGATCTCTAATTTTTAAATTCACTATTTACATAAACAAGACTCTACCTCCCAAAACCCAAAGGACACATAGTGTGCAGATACTGACCCCAAAAGCATGCACTAAAATAAGCTATCAGCATACTGCTAGTCTCTCCAGTCTGAAGGCTGAACATACTCTTCAAGTTATTATCTCTCCCAGGCTAGATTTACATCCAAGTTTTCTCAACTCATGTAAAAGTCCAAGAAAGCACTTGCAAGTCTTCCAGAGAGATTCCTTTGCCACTCCAAACCTCCAGTGAGGGCACAGCCAGCACAGCGCCATGCGCAGAAAGAAGAGCGAGCCAGAGTATTCTTTGTTTTGACCACGTCCAACTGAAATATAGTCAACTATAGGACAGTTCTTTCCTGGAGAAAATCCTTGCAAGCTTGTCTATGGCAAGACAGTGAAATAAAAAGCCTTACTAGCGGTAGTTTTAGTTATACCCCTAAAGTTCTTCTCCCAAGCTTCCCTAGCAGACAATATAAATCTGGGGAAGCCACTGCTTACTCTTCTTTTTCCTCAGCCTTCTGCCTCCCACTTTTCTTTCTTCAAAGACCATGAAATGCCTTCAGGTTAACATAGAACCACCTAGTTTCTTCTTCTGTTCCTGAAGCAATCCTTCACACAAATCTGCTTTCTCAGAATTGAGAGAGTTCAAAGTGCTCAGAATTCACATCAGAGCAAACTCTGGACAACAAGGGAACTAAAAACCTTACAGTCCCTCCAGAAATTTGGAGAGGGATCTAAAAATGAAAGCAAAGCACAGTTTGGGTTTCATTTAACTACCACCAAGCTGCCAATGCAACAGTTTCTTAACGCAGCAGTCCACAGAGTCTTCAGAGCCATTAGGTGCCCATTACGAGAATAAACAGGAATAGATCAATCCGTATTAAACTAAAGTCATCATGAAAGGGAAATGGAAGATGTGAAGTCGTTTAAGAGAACGTTAGTCTCTCTCCTTGAAATTGGCATTATGGTCTGAACCAGTTGCTGCACTTCTGTGCCCATTTTAAACCAAACAAACACAACATTTAAAGTTACAGATGCATTATTTCAATCTGCATGATTTTTTTTGTTTAATACTTCTGTAAAAGTTTGCATTCATTTTAACTATGAACTGTCTATTAAAAAACAAGCATTGGCCCAAGGCTACTCGTAAACGATAAAAGATTCTTATCTATAACTAAATTAAGACTTAATTAAAAGCTATTCAATGGAATAAAAGATTAAGACCAAAGGAACCATAAGATTTTTGAAGTGTATCCTACCTGATGAGAGGAGCTTTCTGCAGCAGTCTGAAAATCCACTTAATGCTGCCAAATGGAGAGGAAACATCCCATGTATACCCCGCCTAAGATACACCATAATCAGGTATCACAGCTTCATTACAATTAAAATAAAACATACATGATTGTGTGCCAAAGTGCATGTGCACGGTGGGTTCAGTGAGCCACCAAATTAGAATACTGAGCCTTAGGAAAACTTTACACATCAAAGGCTTTCTTACAAGCTAGCACGATACATGTCAGTGCAACAGCCTAACTTTCAGAGCTTTTACTTCAAATACATTGGAGGAAAATCTATTTCTCCTTGTACAAATTGCAATGCACTGCAGAGCTATTTAAAAGTACAGTATGGGATAATATACAAGGTATTTCCTATTTCAAGCTGAAAATGATATTAAACAAAAATCACACCCATCTTGATAATCTAATAAATACATTTCTAAATTCACTCAGCTTGCATTTGTGTCAGTAAAGTTACCTACTTTGCAGTGTCAGCACCACTTGTAATCAGAGTGTTGATTAATAGCTCATGGCCATATCTAGCTGCTATGTGCAAAGGAGTATTTCCATTCTTATCTTCACAGTCTATTTCAGCTCCTATAATAAAAAGTAATTACGAAGTAAGATTATACAGAGGCATACAGCACTGCTGGTAACATAAGCAACATCAGTAATTGCCCATGAATGAATTCTTTGGATTTAAAAATCTATAAATCTTTCAGTGGTACTTAGCATTAATAACAAGCTAAATAGAAGCATTTTATTATGTAGCCATAGGGGCAACCTTTCTGCAACCTAGGTTATGGAACAGAAATATATTTTCTTGCATTCTGAAAAGCAAACAGTTCTTCACTGTAACTTAGCAAACTTTTTAAGAAGATACGCCACACTCCACCATTAACTGAACTACCACTGGCCATCGATATGAAAAAAAAATCAGGACACTGTCATCAGTACAAGAGGAAGAAAATATTTGTAATACTGGAAAGCTGATAACAGAGCTACTCCCTCCCCTTTTTACCATTTTGAATGATGGTTTGAGATCTTGAAAATCTACCATGAATCGCTGTCATGTGCAAAGGCGTTTTCCCATCTTTACTCTGGAAAAGAAAAGAAAACCCAAATCATTGTTTACTTACGGCCAGTAAGAGTAATCTACCAGAACAGAAAAGGAAAAGGAAAAGGAAAAGGAAAAGGAGGAAGAGGGAAAAGGGAAAAACATATAATCTTACTTTCTTCTCTCCCCTCTACTTCACCCTTTAAATTGCTTCCATGCACTTTTGCAAGATACATGCTGGCAATGACAAGTCAGCTTTTCAGAAGAGCTGCTCTTAATCATTCTTCCAGCTGTGAGGGACGACTCAGTGATGCTCACTCACTGACTCACTCACTCACTCACCCACAGTTATGCCTTTAGGATAACCATTCTTGAGAGGACGATGACAGAGCACAACTTCAGCACAAGCCTGTGACCAACTCCTCCCACACCCACGTCTAAAAGAAAACAATGCTTCTTCAAACTAAGTTTGTTTCTTGAAAGGAAATAGCTGTATTTACTACAGGGGTTTACACATTACATCAGAAGATAATACATTAAAAAGCTCCTGTGTTTCACGGGAATTTCTGTAAAGCGCTATCTGTAAGCAATTTTTCATAAACCACAAATAATCCTAGGGTGGAACTACTCAGCCATAAGTGACACTACACATTTGACATACGTATCAAATGTGTACTTAGTCATTCACCCCAGAAAGATGTCCTTCAAGTAGGCCAACGGTAATGCATAAAAAAATGTCAATTTTTAACAACACAATCTCGATGCACTTTTTACTTCAGGAAGATTTATTCCCCCCATAGGTAAAGGGAAGGCTTTACTGCTGAAAAAATGCATACAAGAAATGGCAAACATGACAATCACAGAAACTAAAAGCCCTCTTGAATGCACATGCATACCACATCTTTAAATTGTAAATGTTGGTTTTAAAGAATATCAGATGTTCATAAAATATAATGTTCAAAAGGACAAAGATTGTAGGGGTAACATACGATACAAACATATGTATTGAAATACCACAAATCGCTGTCGTGCAAAAGCGTCTTCCCATCTTTACTCTTCCTTTGGGAACAAATGGCATAGCTTGTATGGATGTGTTACTGAAAGTCTGCTGGAGACCCTTTTAGACAGAGTTGGACGTGGAATTTTTACTTGTGTAAAAGCGAGCAGCACACACCACCACCTAGAACCATGCAATTATGGAAAGCACTGTCCTCTCAGACTTAGACTGAAAGAAATAAAACCCCTCATAGTGACAGCCAAGTTAACTCCAGATGTTTGGGCTAGCAGATTTTTTTTGACCGTAAATAATCCAGAAGACACTCTGCATATCCCTAGCAAATGCAAAGAAACACAGAAAATGGGTTTGAAATCCACTTGAGAAATTGGACAATTAATTTTACTTCTGTCATTGAAGGACTTATGATGTATTTATTTGGCCTTAAGTGATGACTTCCCCAAGCAATCTCTACGCTCTGATTTTCTTAGAAAAAGAGAATTTTCTTTTAATGTCTACCTTTCATCTTTCTCCCTGTAGTTTAGTTCTACTCTCTTTATTCAACGATTAATATTGTCCATGTCCAATTATCTTCCTCCTTTAAAACAATTCTTACACATCTAGGGTCTCTTT
>NW_009716002.1:0-11986 GCF_000703405.1 Apaloderma vittatum | reverse complement strand
TCTTTCCCTCACTTTTCTCCTCCTTTAAGCTCAAGGATCAATTAATATAAAGAAAAATGATCATATAAAATAAGCTTAGAGTGACTGACCACAAGCTGCTTTGGTAACTGATGTTCCGAATTTTAAAAGGGAAGCTTTGATAATGTAAGGAAATAAATTAGGGATGTAACAGACAGAAGAATTTAAGGGCTCAGATAAAGAAGCCTGTGATCTCACTGGCTCAGATATGCTAGATTTGTATGTCAAAGGAAGCTCAATGAAGAGTAAGATGGAGCAGAAAAAAGCAGATCCAAGTCTCACTGAGCACAGTGCCTTACAAGGATGTAAGAATAACTTTAGGTAACAGTATTAGAAACTAAGGAGCCTGGTGGTCAAGTGAGAACTCTCACAAAAGAATGTAAGAACTTGCAAAGGACAGAAAAACAAGCTACAAAATTATTTTCCATTTGTAAATAAGAAACCACAGTACAGTCAATAATGAATATTTCCTAAATATTATTTTCCTAAATATTCCTAAATATACTGTATTTCCTAAGTATAGATTGTAAATCTGTATTTACTCTGCTCAAATTTACTTAGAAATCTACGTTAAGTGCATTTTTAAGACAATGGACTTGGTTATGCACAGTGTCCCTCTCCCGTTTAACAGTCTCGGGTTCCTTTGCAACCCAGGAATAACACAACATGCAATTGTATCAACACATAAACATAGAACAGGTATGAAATCAAATTAATGTGATAATTTCTATATTGAATTTGAACGGATAGGTACAGGATTGCATTCAGAATTCTTTTCTTAGACATTGTCGCTAGGGAAGGATACACAGAATCAAAACCAGTAGCCAAAAAGTTCTTTAAGCAATTGAGCTTATTGAGCAAAAGTCCTGTTTCCTGAGATGCCATGAGGTTGGACTGCATAAGCAAGGGGGTATCTTCAAAAGTTTTGCTTCATTTTCTTTTTCTTATGCCTTTAAGATATTCTACATACACATTAAGTTAACTACAACTGTCTAATTTTATGAGATCAGATAGGATCGGAGCACATGACAGAATAGCTAGCTGTGGGCTAATAATAACTTCTGTTGTCTTCACTGAAACTCCATTAAGTGTGGTAATAGGAAAGGAATCACCCAGATCTCCTCTACCACTAGAGAAAACATTTCCGCAGAAGTATTTAAGGTCATATGAAATTTGCTAAGAACAGTAATTGCTATTAGACAGAAAGAAATAACACACAGCAATAGGTGCTCTGTTAAGTGATTATTCAGATATTAACTGTACTCAGACCACTGAGCCTTACTGAGGATCAGGGGAAATGTGGGTCTACCGTGTCACAGCATTCCTCCCTGTGAAATCTCCCCCTAGCAACAATTCTTATGTTCTAGTATCACCAGTGGAAGCAAACTACTTTTTCTATTTAGGTCACTGAATTTTCAAGCAGCAAGGGGGCCCATAAAACAATTAATACTGTCCCATTACATACTCATTTCAACGTGTTCTTCCATGCATGGAAATCCTGAATAGTGAGGGGAGATTGCTGCAGTAATGAGCAATACTTAACACGATTCACTGTTCTGCAGTACTATATGGACAACAACAAGGCTACAAAAATAAGGATGAAACGACGTCCTCTGCCTAGAGAGGTGATAAAAAGCATATCACTTTCTATAAAAAGCATATAACGTTTCTTACCCTCTACCTGCCATTAAGAGCTATCCTCACTAGGTCAGCCGCAGAGGAAAGTGCTCCAACAGTCCTGGCTAGGCTGCTTCCAGGTTACAACCCACACCTACTCCGTTACCTCTAGTAACACAGGAACAGTTGCATGTGGGAGGGAACTATTGAATCAGTTTACACAAGCAATATAATTGCAATCAAAAATAAATATTATACCAATTTTAAGAACTACTTTGAATTTCAAGCCTCAGTATTTGAAAAGTGAAAAGGCTTGGCTTCAATAAATACTTTGCAAGAATCCTCTAAAAGCCAACTGGTATTCTTAGCTACACAACGTATTCTAATTCAATTTCCCTTCACTATTTTTTAGGGATTGTCAGGCCTAAGATTTATCCTTACAGGCAAGGAAGCAGAGGCTGACTTAGAAACAATTTTCTTTTGCCTCAGTTCTTGTACTTTAAGCGCTAAGTTTTCATACACTAACTAAGGCTGTTCACACCTTTGGGCACAAATTCACAAACCAAATTCAGTCCTACTGGTATAAATGCTATTAACAGAATTACAATGGAGATACGTGGGTGTGGAAACAGCGGATAAATGCTGTTTTCAGGCTATAATTGCTAAGATCCATACACAACTCCACTTGCTTATTTTGCACTTAACAGTTCTGATACTTACCAAATCTACACATTTTAATTGCAGCCAACTTATTGCTAAAGCTTCAAACCCTTTCCAGTGTAAAGACATTTTCTTCTGAAGCAGGCAGACTTCAGTAGCCAAATCGCTACTAAGCTCCTAGACCTGAGGTGAAACTCTCAGCTCTCTGATATGCTTCAGGCTGCTTTTCCCAGCCTCACCACTGTCATGTTTCAGAAAAAATGATTCTGACATCTCAGTGTAAGTTTAAGAGAAAACCTGAGTTTACCCATACTAAATATTCTAAGGATTTATTTTTTTTTAAGTTACAGAAACTGACAAATGTATAGTTTGGATCCTGCAGTTTAAAACTGAATGGGAAGGAAGGCGACAGTACATCTCTCTGATGTTAAAACATCTTTTGTCACCTCCAAAAGTTCACCCACATTATTAACTTCAAAGAATTCAGGGACTTTGCCAGTCACTTTGAAGATATCAGCTATTCTTTGCACAATTTCTAAGGTTACTTAGAGTTATAACTGAGTAAATGTAGTCAATATCTACAGCATATACCATATGTAAAACCAAAATTCGTATTTTAAGTTCAAATCTGAAGATCATAGTAATATTTAACAGTGCTTAACTATCCTACCAGAATAATAGAAGTTTTTTCCTTTGCATTTCTAACATACAATTAAGGTGTATTTGAAAACGAATACTCCCAAAAAGCCAACTACCATTAGTTGCTCACATCTTTCTTAAATGAAGCCCTCCCCACCTCTTTCTTCTACATCAGAAATATGCACAAAGTCATAAATCTTTGCATATAGGAAAACAATTCTTTGTTTTGTAATATTTATGTTTCTCTCTTGTTCTCATTTGTGTAGGTAACATACATATACAATCACTAGTATATTTAACGTTGTGGGATTATTTTCACGACAGAACATAATGTTACTGAGAAATGACATTTCAAGAATGTAGGATAGAAGTCAGCCCTGTAAGGTTAAACCCTCAGTCATACCCAGTTTGGGACATTATGCAGAGCAGAAAGCTGGCAACAAAAATAAATGGACTGTGACGTGTCTATTTTAGGACAGGTTGGCAATAAACCCTGTAGCACAGCTCTTTACTTCCCCAGGGAACTGCGGTGATGAATTTTTCCACAACTGAGTTTAAGTACATTTTCATTAAATGAGATGCATGCTTAAATATATGTAAAAGTGAGCAGTAACAGGTATCTAAGATTTTTCAACATCAAATAGTTTATTTTTAATCACTCTCAAATTTTCAGTGGGCTAAGGATTTTGTACTAACAGTGGATATAAAACTGTTCTTTAGAATTAGCTGAAAATCAGTGTGAACATCTTACATGAAGTGAGCCACAAACCCCATGAATTTTAATGGAAATGATAGCTTTTCTAATATTCACCTCTTATGCAGATTGTGTTGAAATTCAGACACAATTCCACTAAACACATTTTTCTATGTATTTATAAAAACTGAAAGGATAGATAATACTCTGTCTACCACATGTGGGCAACAGTACAGGCAATTAGGTATTGTGCAAGAGGAACACTTGGACTTTTTATTCCACATACCCATTTCCCACCTGCCCCAGCGTGAAACCTGTCATGACACCAGACAGTGCCAACCAAGTATTTCTGAATACAGCTAAGTTTTCATTAGTACAGTAAAAATCAACTTAATTCAAAACAGGAGGTGTTACAACCCTTTCTCACATCTCAAGACCTTACCCTACACACTTGAGAAAACACTAAAAGATATAGGTTATAGTTTGCTTTTATGCTTGCATGAATTAGAAATTTTACCTACAGTAAGACTGGATTCCAAGAAATATTCTGCAGCCAAAGACTTGTCACCAAGTAGAGATGTTAAACGTATACTGACTCTGCTCACAAGGTTTTGCTGAAGTAATTAAAATAACGTCTCTTTAAGACTTTCCATTGGGCTAATCTCCTTAACTTTGTATTTTAACCCTTCACAACTCCCGCTTATTAATTAGATTTTAGGATCTTAGGTTACCACCTTTTCAGCTGCTCTTAGCCTGTTCATACACACTTCCCTGAAACATCCTTGATTCTGTTAAAGTTGCTTATAAATAAGAAAAATATGTTCTTTTGCATTTTTTCATATGATTTGCTCTTACTCATATGGATAGACTAGGGAAGACAAATTATGTGGAATTCTGATATTTAAATATAATCAATACCAGACAGTATTGTCACCTTTTTTCTTTATCCTTTTATTTACTACATCCCACTGAGGTTTCCAGATGCAGATCAAGTTCCTTGAAGCAATATATTGACTCATTTATTCTATAGTACTTTTTAAAGAAGTACTCCATCAATCAATGGGAACTTCTTAACATGATTGCAACACTGATTTTGAAAAATCACCCAAGTAAAGACATACTTCATCTTTAAGTGAGAATGGATGGGTTTGGATTCACTTACCTTCATATTTACATCTGCCCCATTACAGACCAAAAGCTCTAAACACAGTGCTCCGTGCGTTGATGCAGCAGCGAAGTGCAAAGGCGTAAACCCCTTCTCGTTCATTTGATTTACATTAGCACCGCAGTCTATGAGTTCATTCACTACAACATCTTGCCCGTTGTAGCAAGCTACATGGAGGGGAGTATTTCCATAGGCATTTGGTTCGTTCATCTACCAGAGAAAACACACACCAAGGTTCGTTAGTAGCTGTATTACTGCAGCATTTAATTAGAACAAAGAAAAATCTTGGGTCATGAGACAATTTCATCATTACATTTTTGTAACTCTACAAACGAGGAAAAAAAAGCAAGTTCTGGAACCAGGACTTTGATCGAGAAGCGTGCACTGGGGAAGAATACGACTGCTTTACGAGTGCGCCAACCTCCTCCAATTGTCTCCACGCCCGTTTCCTGTGCGCACTATGCGACTTGATAGAACACACATATGAAAAAAATCTCAACAGTGGCAATTTGCACAGACGCTACAGTCTAAGCACAGCATGAACCTTTGTAATTTTTCAATAGCATTTGCCGGCTTCCTTTAAAAACAGAGGTCAAAAGGACTATTTTCTAGAGGGGGGGAAGCATCTACAAGTAGAATTTGTGGTTGTACACAACACGATACTGAGTTCTGATCTACTTCTCAACATAGAACCTTGGTGGCTTTCTCCAGCCTTGTAAGACTAAAATGTGAAGTACAACGTAGACTTCTTACGCAGTTTCACCGTTTGTTGATAACACGCTTTCCACGTGCATGCACTGTACTGCCTTTGAATTTATTTTGCATTTCAATACTAATATGACCTTCCTTACCATAGTATCAATGTTTCTCATGATTTTGAGTTTTCCAAAGCTTATGTGGCACAAGAAAGTCAGTAATATCTATATTTTACAAATAACCGAAGCAAAATAGTTTAATTTCCTGCAGTTCAAAAAGGGTTGCGTAGCAAAGCCAGGAATGGAATTCCTATTTCCTGAGTTCCAGTCCAATGAACTAAGAGTAAGAAACACCAAATGAAACAAAAATCCTACTAAACACAAATTTGTTTCCAAATAACTGTGCAAAATCTGCAAGACTTTTAAGTTACCTGAGGGAATGAGGTTTTATAACAAAAAAAGGACATGTGAATTAAGATTTTCAGAAAGACTATTTTCACTGTATCATAATCTGCCCCTAAGTAAAGTGTCCTACAATACTAACAAAAACATTTCAAACAATAAAAAAGCATGCATCACTTTGTTTTATTCTTCCTTACATCAACTCCAAGATCTAGAAGATATTTGACTACACTGATCATCCCACTAGATGCTGCAGCATGTAAGGGTGTATAAGACTTCTTGTCTTTGCACGTCACTTCAGCTCCGTGAGCCACGAGTAATTTCACAACTTCAATATGACCTAGAAGAATTGAGATAAAAAAGGATGAAGCTGAATTTTATACTAACCAGCACAAATTTACAAACTTAATAAACGTACCACTGTTATAGCATGAATAAGACATTATTCATTTGGACCTCATCTGGAAAATAAAGAATTTTTCTTGTATTTTTGTTGTGTCATGAACTATAAAAATTAGTATAATTGTATATAGTCCATATATTATTGTATCATAAACATATTCACCTCTGAAAGAGACTATTTCTATATCCTCTCAAATAATTGTATTGTTTATACTTTAAAAACAATTTTCATATTAAAATAAAAAATAAATCTTGCCCTGTTTACTCAAAGGCATTTTTTGGAAAGATTTGAGAACTAGAGAGCTGAAATAACTTTGTAATTATTAAGCATATACTGCAAATTTCTGTTAAAAACTTGAGAGAGAATGAGACTGCCAGTGTTCCACCTTCGCTGAACTGCTGAGTTTTCTAAAACACACCTGCTGAGCTTTTTAAGGCCTTCAGCACAAACTTCGAAAAATTTACACAAATACAAAAAGAAGAAAATATTTTATTTTTAAACAAAAATATTTTGTTTTTAAAAAACCACATCTCGTTCCCCAACTTCCTTTACTTGCAAAGCCTTTCAAACGTTGACCCAAATCGTACAGAATTTAGCAAAGTTCTAAACTGACTCAGGTCTTTGATGAACTGTAGCCTTTTGTAACTATCAACTGTGCTCCTAAGCCACCGGGAGGAGAGTAAGAGTCAAGAGAAATTAAGTAAGAATCAAGGAAAACACCAAACAAACCAAAAAACAACCACCTGTCACTTTTGCTCAGTTTTTAATTTAATCACTAAACAAGTCAAAACACTGAAACCACAAGGATAATCATGATGAAGTCTGCAGAATAACAGTCTACACTTGGGTTTAGCGCTTTACCCCTGTAACTGAACCATACAGACAGGTCTAGCATTCTTTATTTTACCTTTCCAGTGACCTTAGTTAAAAACAATGGTGAGAGGAACACTGAATATTTGTGTTTATCCAGTCAGACACTTAAGTAAAAAGTTTCAAATGCATCCTTTAGTTTAAGTGCTTCATAAGAAGTCAGAGTCTTTGCTTTTTCAATGAATAAGAGATTCTGCAAAAGCTTGAGTAGGAAGCGTCTACCCAAAGGAATAGAGACAAAGCTATTTTGGTAAATATTAGTCAGCACGATACCTGTTTTATGCTGCATGCCCAACAACACACAAAAGAACATTTCACCTGGCTATACTCGATTCAAAATATAGTTTACCAGTGCAATGTGAAGTGCTGCAATATTTCACTTCAGTGTAGGAAAGAAAAGAAATGTAAACACGATACTCATCTTCTGACCCAAATGTAACAGGGACAAGAATGAGAACAAGCCCTATATAAGAGACAGAAGTACAGCTACTGAAAGCAGCGAAAGGAAGAGAAACACTGAACACAACAGGGGCAGAAAAACTTCAAGGAGAAGAAAAAAAAACAGCAAAAAATCCCTGACCTGCATTGACAACGCAAGCAGCAATCACTGGAAGACCCTCAAACAGAAGAGCAAGGTACTTGAAGTGGGAAGCGTTGAGGAGACATCCAGATACGCTAACGAGGGTGACGCTGGCACGCAAGAACCAAAGTCCATTTTAGTCGCAGCGTTGCAGCTGGACAGCAATGGAGCCGGGTGAAAAGCAGGAAGGAAGGGAAACAATGGATATAACCCTAGAAAGTTATTTATAGTAGAGTGACGAAAAGCGTAACTTCTTTTTTTAATCTATGGTCAGTTTTACACAGTGGAAAAGCTTTAAATGGTGAGAAAGAACGTCACAGTGTTTTTCCTTGTTTGACAACTTTGAAATTCTTTTTCTACTCTATTGTCTGCAAGGATATTTAGGTTGATTGACATCAGACAAATGGCAGTTTTCCCACCCAATCACTGTTCATTAAGAGAGTTTCCTGTTAATAGCCTATGAAACAGCACTAACTAAAACTGGAATAAAAGTAGCTTATGTGAAAAAGAAAAGACTTATCTAAGTGAGCACAAACCAGAAAACATCTGTCCTCTCACTGCCATCTCTGCCATCTCACACGTTTCATTCAGCCAAATTTTGCAAATTATCCCTCTGAGTAAGGTAGTTGGACAGCCTGTCATGGATATTGCTTTGCATATGTAAGTAGGTTACAAAATACTAATGCAAAATATGGCAAAGAATATTAGATCAATAATGAAGATTGTTCTTGAACTTCTTGGTTTCAATTACTGGTACCAGTACTTGATGTGCAGTATCATACAGCTCCAAATTGCAATTCAGAGTATTAATGTGTGATGATCACTTCATAATCCACTGGCACATTCCAGTCTTTTCTTCTGCAGACAACTCAATAGGGTCCTCTTGCTCTTTTTAGCATTTCAGAGCCTTCTTGTACATTGCTATCAGGTTATTTCAGGCTTGTATTGTCAGAGACACCAGACTAATGTGAAATTGGCCTGAAACACAGGGTTGTGCAAACCCAACAGTTAATAATCCACTTCTGTGTGAATCCAGGTGTTTGTGAGAAGATATTTTTACAACCACTGAGATCTCACAAACAAGCCCAATTTTATAAATGCACTGTTTTGCACTCGTGAACACCAGAATTCTCCGTTCTCAGACCAAAGAACATTTCATATAATGAACAGCTCATCATCAACCCCCAGAACTCAGGTTAAGGTTTTTGGTGACTGTATTTCAATAGGTACTGCCCCATGTGCTACAGCTCTTCTGGTTTGCCCAGTATGTAAGTTTAAAATTGTATTTCCACTTGGTCTTTCTTGGCTAAGACTGGGAAAAACTACTGGGACAACAGCTCAATGACACAGATGAAAAATATATTTAATTAGCAACCTTAAGTAATTTTTTTAAGAACCACTTCCTCCTGACACATTGCACAGCATTACGCTTATTTATAAGTAATTCATTCATAATAATGAGCATTAATACCAAACTGCATATTGAGGGCATTTTACCTAGGATCAGACTTCCAAGGCAGAGTTATCCTAGACTTAGAGATGTCAAAATAATGAGTTGATCTAACTTCCTAGTTTATGTGTGGTTGTTTTTCGGTTTGATGTTGGGTACAGTAAAATTAAGTTTGTTTTACTCAGGGAAGGGGCAGTAGAGAAATCGTTCTCCTTGTACAGTAATCTAAATGCTTGTTAAAAATACAAGGTGCTCGTATATAAACCAAAGGTTTTCAACAAGACAGTAATTCCTAGCTGGATTTTCTTGTAACTGGAACAAAAACGTTCACATCTTTTGATCACCTCTGAAAAAAAAAGCTGCCATAAATAGTAGGACCGTGTTCTCTTCCTGAGGGTTCTCCTTCAGTTTCGTAAGACAGTATCTGAGGCATATAGATATGTATTTTCAAGAGAATTTAACATTTAGGAAAATGAAGATCTCCAAAAAACAACAGAAACAAAAAACTACATCTAATGAAGTCTTATTTCCCTGTTTCATCTTCTAAGAAATTCCCAGGCATGCAGATTCATACAATACTGATGCTACCGCTTTTATTCTTCTCCGTTGCCTGGATAAAATCATGAAGCAGTATGTTAAGATAGTGAATAACAATCTAGACCATAGAATCATCTCAGTAGGCTTTTTCCTGAAATTGATACTGAAACTTAATTGTTCACTGCTCATATACGACATACGTTGCATGTGCTCAAGGGCATTTTTAGATAGTTTCTGGAAATTAAAAGAGGCTTTTTTTTTTTTCTTGTGAACAGGCACAGCATATTCTGCAGTGACAAATACAATCTGTATTTGCATGGGAATTACTTAGAAACAAAGCAATTAGCCAAAGCTAAGCATTCTTTATGTCAGTCTCAGCCCAGAACTCTTAATCTGAATTTTTCGTGACTAACCTTCTAATGGTTTACATTGCTCATATTTTAAATAAAGCTTGAGATACAAAGCTCTACTAGTTATTAAAGCTCTGCTGAAGAAAAATATCCTATCACTCAATAAAATAATAAAAGGCAATGAAGTACATTACCCTGCCATTACTCTCAATGCATCGATCAATACCATGAGAACAAAAATCATCCACCCTTGGAATAAGAACAGCAAGGCAAGAATTTGGAGTTCCAGAGATGAAACACTGTGTTTTAAAATACAATCGTCAAGGACGGTGTAATGATACTCTGTTTTAGGTGTCCCTTGTATTAATTTCTTACTTTCTATTTAGCATTATTGCCAAAGTTTTCACTTCTGCTGACTGAGGAGCATAGTTTCTTCCTTTTAAAGAACAAAATTACTTACCTTACTTTTCCAACAAATTGATTTTTCTCACCACAAAAACCACATTTATAAGACAATCTGAAGCATACTATTAGCAGTTTTCAGGTAGACAGATAACCTCAACACTTGCAATATAAGTATTTTTCCTAGAAATATATAAAACCATGAAACATAAGGTGATATTTTTTATTCACTATCACAATAGCAATCAACTGAAACATGCACATACCCATATATGCTGCCCAATGTATAGCTCGTCTGTCTTTCTTGTCAAATGCATTAATATTGGCCCCTCTAGACAACAGTAAGCTGACCATCTGAGATAGAAAGAAAAAAAATTCTCTGTTCACAATGGAACACTCTGCTTAAAGTTATGCAAAGAAAATCATAGGATAAAAGAAAAACAAACACGCTTCCGAAGGGCGTAAATGTATTGTTCTTCGAATATTCTGTATGCTTGAAAAAATCCTGGCTGCCCACCCTGGCATCAATAACAAAGTGACTAAGGAACACAAAAACTGATGTCAACAAAAATATTTCCCAGTCAAAGAAGGCAAAGCCATATTTGAAATTTTCAGGCTACTACTAAGAGATCACTAAAATTCCTCCACATTTCAGTGACAACACATTCCATATGTTCACTATCCACTGAACAGAAAAATATCTTTTTTCCATTTTAAATTTATCTATTACTTGTTTAACTCCACGTAGCTCAGGCAAATTTGCTTCTGCCTTTTTTAAGGCGAACGCTGAAATAACCTTCCAACTAAACGCATTTCCTACAACCATCCTACAGACAAGTTCATATACAAACTAGGGGCTGGATTTTTTTGAGGGGATGGGTGAAAACACTTTGAAACTGAGAAACTAAACATCAGAAATCTGAGGAACAGAATGAGGAAAGGGCAATGAGCTAAGAAAAATAACTTACCTCAACGTGTCCACTGAAGGCTGCATGATGCAATGCAGTTCTGCCTGCTCGATCAGACACGTTGACGTTGCTTAGGAGAGGCACTAAAGCTTCAGCACATTTCACAGCTTTGTTTGCAGCTGCTATATGTAGGGGCGTCTGCCAGTTTTTATCACGGGCATTAACATCCGCTGAATGCTTTAACAACACCTGAACAGCATCCTGAAAGCATTTACAAAAATCCCCAAGCCAGTTAGTAAAGATTTGAAATGCCAGCCTTAAATCCAAGGACAGTATTCTAATAGAATAGAACTATTTACAATTTCTTCTTCTGTAAACATCACCTTATGTTTTGGGATTTGTACTTTATCATAAATCCAAATTTGGCGATGTTCTCAAGAATATGGGCAATGTACCCCCTACAGGATTCAATTGAATCAACTATTTCCAGGCCTTTTATCCAGCTCCTTAAGCTGGCTGGCACATTGTTTTGTCATCACAACTAATTTCCAAAGCTCAATACACTGCCATAGGATTTCTGCCATTGCTGAGGATTA
>NW_009716001.1:3421-15621 GCF_000703405.1 Apaloderma vittatum | reverse complement strand
GCTGGCACCGTTCGCCTCGGATTATGCTTTTGGCCTCGCAGCCGGGAGGTGATGGTGGTGCCAGGATTCAAACTCGTCGCTTTGGAACAAGAAGCACAGGTGCAGGCTGAACTCGTGATCCTCGGAGGCCGGCACATACCGGGAAGGCTTCGGCTTCACGGCGGGGGACGCGCGCTCCTGTAACCCATCGGAAACATGTCCGGCGGGACCGCGCCATCCTTTTGTGCCCCATGCAAAATATTTTTTAAATTTTAAAAGTTTTTTGAATTTTTAATTCGAAGGGAAGCGCATCCGTAGGGGTCTCGAGGCCGTTCGGGGATGGAGGGGCGCGCGCCTTCCTGCTCAGCTATCCCGCCCGCATCCTATACGTCTGCAGGGGAAGACAGCGATTACCATATGAAAACGCTGATAACAGTGGGATTCTTGTGCGGGCAGAAATGAAGGAGATATACTACCATTTCGGTGCCAGTCAGACCCATAACCAAGCGCATCCGTAGGGGTCTCGAGGCCGTTCGGGGATGGAGGGGCGCGCGCCTTCCTGCTCAGCTATCCCGCCCGCATCCTATACGTCTGCAGGGGAAGACAGCGATTACCATATGAAAACGCTGATAACAGTGGGATTCTTGTGCGGGCAGAAATGAAGGAGATATACTACCATTTCGGTGCCAGTCAGACCCATAACCGCTATTTGTGGCTGGGTTTCGTAACAATTAACCTTTCACTTTTTGTATTAGCCATTGCTTTCCTGGTGCAGCTGCTTTTATAACAATATACGTCGTTTCTCCTCTCTCAGAAGTGCTCGTTTTGGCAGTTGGGGGATCTGTTCTAGAAACTGCAGGATGTATGGAGGGAGAATGGGGATTTTTTTGAATAGCTGTTGGACGTACAATAGCCCATTTGAGAAAAAAAAAATAATTACATTTTAATTTGAGGGACCTTGTGCATGTTAAGATTAGAAAAAAGAAGGTTGCGTGACTGCTGCTTCAAATATTTTAAAGCAAATTCAACAGAGTTTTGCTTGTGTGGCAACATCAAACCATGGGTTTGAAAAATCTCGGCCTGGTGTACAATAAAGAAAGTAAAATTCCTGGGGAACTCTTGGGAAGGAACGTGCCTACAAGTGAGCACCATGTGGTTTAATTTATGTAGACACGTAGATGGGAATGCCAACATCTTAAATGGCTCCGACAAGGTTGCTGAGTTTTCAGGAGTTGTCTCCACTAGTGTGCCTTTTTTTTTTTTCTTGAATGACTTCAGAATGCAATTGTATCACATGTAAATATTTGAAAATATGAGCACGTAATTGGAAGTAGGACAAAGGTGGAGTCGTTTGGCTTTGGCATCAGTATATTGTTCCTTCAAAATGTGGTGGAGTTTGGACTTCCCCTGTCAAACCAGAACTGCTGTGTTCTGGCTCTTCCGCAATAATCATTTCAGTATTTATACTCTGTGCTCTACCAGAAAAAGAAAATGCAGATTTGCCTCAAGGAGGTTATAGCCTGCCTTCTCCAAAGCGTCTGGTACCACAGGTAGCAGGTTCTCTGTGTAGTTACAAGCCTGTGCGTTGATCTCGGCTCCCCTGGTATTCAATCCAGAGTAATTTTGGCAGATGCTGTAAAACTGACTTGATGGATGACTTGAACTTTTTCATTATGATTTTTCTGTTTGATTAAAAAATTCATAGCTTCTGGTTGCACGGTGATGTCGACAACGAGTAAGACTTCGTTTGATTTTTGTCATTGGATTTTGAAGACACAAACTGCCCCATTTTGGGGCAAATCCAGTAAAGTCATCGGGACTGGCCTCAGTGGCTGGGTCAGTCCACAGTCTGCAGGGATCACTGGTGTGCCCGGGTCACCTTCCCAGTTCCCAGGGCCCTTAAATCACATTTTCTCCTTTGCTTCATCGAAGTTCTTATTTTTTTGCCTTGCTTCACACCACGTTAAATAACCATGTAAACATCACAAGTGTCAGCTCTTGGAGGAGAGTACACAACCCAGTGCAGCACACGTAGCTTAAAGCGTTCCTGGGGTGTGGGATGTGGGTGTTAGGACAAAGCTGGTACCTTAGTTCCCCCAAGTTAAACTTAAAAAGTATTACAGGTTTGACTTGTTTGTTTTTTTTTCCTCTTTGGGTGTTCACAGTTTGTGAAAGGATAACTTAGAGTACTGGTACAATGACTTTTTTCTTTTTCATTTCTCACAGGATGGGAATCACAGCTCCTGGAAACAGGGTTCCTGGCGATATTCCTCTGCCCTCTCTGGAGCCTGTCCCGCCTGCCCCGGCACACTCCTCCTTCCAGCATCGTCATCTGGGGCTTTCGGTGGCTGATTTTCAGGATCATGCTTGGAGCGGTAAGTGAGACTTCACAGTTTTTGCTTTTTTTTTCTGACGTGATGGCAAAAAGAGTGTCTCATGCTAGCAGAAAACCCGCATCGGGTCCTACTCATTGGAGTCCTCTGGTGTAGGAATTTCTCGTGTCGCAGGAAATGCTTCATGCTCTGGTTCACAGAATCTTTCAACTTACTATTAGTGGTTTTCTTAAGGAGGATTGACATAGCAGTGTCAGTGCTGATCTGGTGGTGCTGCTCCTGTGATTGGCTCTCAAAATGGAATAAAAGTGAAGTTTGAGACTTGAGCCTTGTGGCTTTTTGATAAGATGGTTGAGAATCCAGTGGGTAATTCCCAGGAAGCAGGAGCTTTACCCTGACTTATATTTTCTTTGCTGAAATGCCATTCTCTGCTCCATGTTCTCGAGGAGAACAATTGCTGTGTTACTGTGCCAGTGCCAGTGGAAATTCCCAAGGAGCTTGTAAAAGAATCCATCAGGAAATGACACATCTTTGTTAAAATAAAGGTGTGGTGGGGGGCGTGATCCCATCATTTCGATCTGCGTTTTGGACATTTCAAAATAACCCAAAACTTTAAGCTAAGGATCGTCACTGTAGAAGGAGATTGGGACAGTCCTGTGTCCTTTTGCTTTAAAGTCCTTGTCTTAGCCCAGCTCTTAAAGTGCTTGATCTGTAGTTGATCTCAATAAGATGTTAGTTATCCTCCTGCTCTTAAAAAAATAAAGACAATTTTTTTGATTTAACCTTATCATTCCTCATTTTCAAGATGACTTTGTTAGTGGAGAATGTAACAGGTATCTTCTCAGCTGTGATGCTAATTGTAGACAGAATGGACAGTCCATGACACCAGGCACAGGGAAACACAATTAATTTTCCTATGGAGTTACACGATCACCAGCTTTTCATCCTGCTTCCCTTTTAAAATGGGAGCCTGACTGAGCTTTGCTCTGTTCCTGCTCGTCCGTAACATATATTCTGAATTATGGGACAGGTTGGCTATGAAGGAAAACTCACCAAACATCTTTGTTACTGTTATTTCTGTGCTGCTTTCTCAGTTTTTATCTGGAGAGTAATAACTCTCCTGTTATTTTAGGGAGAGCCCTCTGCAGAAGAGCTGCCGCCCCTCGAGTCCCTTGTCTGTCTGGGTTACTGATATATAACTAACAGGCATGGGAGAGGAAAACGTGGAAAGGTCATTAAATGGGGATCTATAGAAGCAAGTGGAAATCGGTGATTGATGGTGTCTTTAATGTTTTGGGGCCTGAACATATGTACGTTTCCTTCTCGACCGGGCTAATGATGCTTGCAGGCACCGGGAAGCAAGTTTAATGCGTGAAACCGAAGTATCGTCCTGGAGCGCGGGTGCACCTGCTCCCAGGCCAGCTTTGGTTTCTTCTCCGAGCTGGAGGATGTGCACAAATGTAGGCTGAAGGCAATTTTTCCCAAGGGTGACATTGGCAGCGCTTACATCTTAGGCAGAAGGAAAGTTTGATTTTTTCCTGCGTGGTTCTCCAAGGACTTTTCTAGCAGGTTGGGGTAAGGTTTTCCTTGGAAAATGCCCTCTGCCAAGCAAGCAGCTTTCCCTCGGGTCAGCTTGGGTTGCCTAGCCTGGTGCTG
Source organism: Apaloderma vittatum (assembly GCF_000703405.1). Taxonomy (NCBI): domain Eukaryota; kingdom Metazoa; phylum Chordata; class Aves; order Trogoniformes; family Trogonidae; genus Apaloderma; species Apaloderma vittatum. The sequence goes on along the minus strand of NW_009716001.1, from coordinate 11,653 downwards.
GGTGCTGGATGAGCAGCGCCATGTGTGGGTTTGAAACGCTCTTTAGGTGGGCAAGCTTGTCTCTCTTTTGCAGCATGATGGCTGCTCTTGCAGCCCCTCTTGTACCAGCCTGTGGAGGACTAGAAGATCATAGCCGGTAGGCTGCTGGGTATGAGTTAAACCTGACTGTTCAGGGAGGCTGGACATAAAGGACATTATTTTCTAACACAAATTGTCATGATTGTTGCTCTCGGTCTCCCCAGAGCGCGCTACCCATCATGTCAAAAGCTTTCCATATCCTGTCACCCCACGCACTTGTTCGCAGCCTCCCACTTAAGGAGCGTTGGAGCAGGGATAGGTCTTTGTGCTTCCTGCCACATAAACCGTGCAAGTCCACCGATCTGCTGGAAGGTGTCTGAGCAGCACGTGAAGCTCACAGGTGCACTGTGCCGGCTCTCCTCCTGCCTTTTCTGTTGTGTCTCCCCGTTAATCTCTCTCCTGCTGAGGAGGGGAATGTTGCTCCTGACACTCAGCAGCATCCCCGGTGTGGTCCCGTCTCCTACTCTTAGTCTTAACGGGGTGTTGGCTGCTGAGGCACGTGCACACCGTTGTCCAGCTCTAGGCTGGTGTAAAGGAGCCTTGCTGTTCCCTGGCTAATCCTCCCCAAAAAATCACGTTGAGGCCTTGCCTTATTTTGCGTGCTTTCCTCGCTGGGCTCGCTCGGGGGAGATAGGCAGAAGTAGAATAATCCCGGCTGCGTACTTGCAGGAGGCGAGGAGCACAGGCGGGCTCTGCTGCTGGGGTTTGATTGGCAGCAAGTGCTGGGCTGATCTCAAATATTGCTGACTTTTTAAAAGGCGTAATTATGTGATTCAATCTATATGTTTGATGTTCCTAATAATCCATTAGTGCAGGATGTAAAGACGGATGCTTCTTAGGAACACGCAGAGGCAACAGAATAGCGGTCCCTTTGTGCGAGCGAGCAGCTTGTTAGGAAATAAGTGATGCAAACAGACATTTACGGGGCTGATTTGCCTCAGAAGTGCTTGGTGACTTGATGTCTTTGTCGTTTTGCTTGCGACTCTCTGTCACTCCGGTTTCTTGAAGACACACAGCGTTGTTTTGTGCTTCCACACGACTCGAGAGGCGGGTAAGCAAAGGTGCGTGCTCAGCCTGTCAGGCATTAACCAAGGTCGGTAACCAAACCGCGAGGACTTGCCGAAAGGAGCAGCCCACGCTGTCAGCGAGGTGTTCTGCTCAGCAATGTCACCTGGTGATAATTTGGTGTTTTGACATCTGCGACTACCTGGGGAGACGTCGAAGGCACGATGCTCCGCTCTCAAAGCCTCGTCCCACTCTCAAATATATTTTATTTTTTTTCAGGAGGCAGAGCTTGTTTTCCAGCTGCTCCGTTCCCTGTAGAGCTGTTGTTGGACTCGGTGCGTTCGAGTTTGGGGACAGTGGGGCTGTCTGCCGGCTGCTGGCCCAGGTCAGCCTCTTCTCTGAGCCCCTCGCTGCAGTCTGGGGGTCCTGAGGGGCTCTTGGCTCCTGGCAGCAATTAGTCAGATTTTTATAATTGCCTGATCCCTAGTGATGCAACACGTTGGAGGGGTAGCTGTGCTCCCTGGTTTGGTGGAGCAGCATCTCCCCTGCACCTTGTGGCTTTTCAGAGCAGGTGACAACTTTGCTGAGTTCATATATTCCATTTAATTACCTGCTGTAGGGACAAAACCATGGGCTGGGGGAATCCAAATAGCTGCGCCGCTTTTGTTGTGGGCAGGCTGGCGAGTAGCTGCGAGCTGATGAATTGCTCCACCACGTTGCTGAAACTTCGCAGTGGCTCTTTGGATGCTGAGGGTTGTTAGTGACTGCGTACATAAACCGTAAAATAGAGTTGCTCTTTCTTCATTAGTTGAGTGTCTAAGAAACATTGCGTGCGTGCTTGCTCAGAGATGTGAGAATTTGATTTTTGTCAACACCTGTGTGTGCAACTATAGTAACGCTGATAAAACCGAGCAACTGGAAAAAACACATGTAAAGGGATAGGAGCCTGGGAACGTGATTTAATTCGATTTTTTGGAAGAACCCGAGACAACGTTCATCCTTGAGCCCCCTGCAGCCAGCCTTGGTGGGTTGGCAGAGGAATCTCCTGATTTCTCTGCCGTGGGATTTTCCTGTGTTCCCGTGAGCTCTGCGCCCCGCAGCCAGCTTGGGCTGCCTCTTCCACCTGGAGCTGGTGAAGCGTGGTGGTAATGACAGGACAGGTCAAGGAGTAAGTCAAAAAAAGGTCAAAAAGCAGAGCAAGCAGCAAATCCTTATTAAAACTGCCCCGTTGCTGGGGACAGAAGATATGACGTAGGGACTGGGAGGGGGAAACAGGTCTCAAACAGAGCCAGCGGCTGGGGGAGAAAATGGGATAAGCAGGAGTGAGGGTGTGGGAGCCTCGTCCGGCAAAGGATGCCGTGCTGGTCCCAGCGAGGTGCCGGCATCCCCTTGGGCAGGTTTGCTGAGCCTAGCACTGCCAAAATCCTGCACAGTGGGGTTCATGCCTGCCCAGCTCCATGCCGAGATCTGCCCAAGATCGTTACGTTTTGGACTTAACTGGGGAGCGCGTTCAGTCGTGGGCAGCCTTGAGTGCCGGAGACCGGAGTGGTTGTTACGGGGGTGCGCAACAGCGTTTGCACGTGCGCCGTCTCTCCCGTGCTGCGTTATCTCAGGGTTGGAGATATTCGAAGTATGCGTGTAGGTTTGTAACGAGTGTGTATCAGCCGTGCATGGGCAGGAGGGGGAAGTCATGCGAGGGACCCCTGCGTGGAAGCGTGAGCTGCTGCTGGGTTACTGCAGCTCCGCGTGGCTGCAACCGTGCAGCTGGCACTTGGGGGGCTGGTGCTGAAAGCGGCATGGAAATGTCATTGTCCATTTGTGGCTGGTGTTCTTCCTGTAAAACATGAGGCACATGGAATGTCTTTAGGTCAGATTGGACTGGAGACCAACGAGAAGCAAGAGCTGAGACAGTTTTCTTGCTCCAGAGCAAATCCAAGTGTTTGCCGCTTGCACGTGGGACACAGCTGCGATGCTGTTGGGTGCTGTGGTCCCTCTGGAAGGGCCCAGCGGCGATGGTGTGCTTCAATTTATGTGGCTTTTCATCATCTCCATTTAAAGCCGTCTTCCGTGCCCCTTCCCTCCCCACTTTTCTCTTTGTGGGGCACAAATATGGAGCCTGGCAGTTCTCTGCATCGCACACAGCCGAGGGCTGGTGGTCGCTGTGCTGCTCGTAGGGATCCCATCCCAACGCACGCTCTGAGCAGGGGAGGTGCCAGTGGGGAGATCAGTGATTGAGAAGGTAAAATGCCTCCAGATTCCCAGTTTCTTGTTCTTGCAAGCCTGCTGTGTCCTTGTTTTGTGGCAGCAGTCCCGGGGCCAGCGTGGCTGCTCGCCGCTATTGAACGGGATGCACAGGACCCACGAGTGCCGCCCCTCTGCTCACGGGCAGTCGTGCACCCCAGCAGTCACCTGCACAGCTTCTCTGCACCAGCCTCTCCTGCCCCTCTTCTCTGGGTCCCTTTCCCTCTGCCAGAACCATGCAGAGATGCTGATGCTCTACAAGCAGCGATGCTTAAGGACATGTATGTACGGGTGAAACCCTGTGCGTGTGACACGGCTCGTTTGGGCTGGTCATGGAGAGGTGGCCGTTTCTCAAGGGCTTCCAGTAAGCTTCCAGTAAGCATTTGACTTTGCACCAGGATGAGTTTGCAATGCCCTGTTACCAAAGAGCAGGCGGCGCCGCCAAGATGCGTACGTCCGTCGAAGGACGGGGTGCGTGACGTTTGCCAGCTCGATGATGCAATGTTCTGCACAAATAATTCTCACAAGTGGAGACACAGGGACGAGGTGCGGGGGGAGATCGAGTGCTGGGGGTGTAACAGCACGTTGGGAATCTGGAAGTGGGTAGGGAATTAAGGTGGAGCTGTGTCTTGCAAAGGATCACAGACATATGGAATAAGTTACCAGGGAAGGTGGCTGGAGCAGAGAGTGTAAGTGAGTCTGAGACATCTTGATTAGTTTCTGGAAGAAAGGATTGAAGAGTGTAGTGAAAAAGCAGGGAAACAGGATTTAAAGCACATTACCACTCTAATTTAGAAGTGCCCAAAGCAAGGAAATTCAGATTTAAAGCTGCCAATCTATCACGGGCTGATGCAGGTGTCGGGGTTGGGAGGACTCGGCGGGGTCTGGGTGCAGATGGGTCCGTGCCCTGCAGGCTCCGCTCCCCGCCCGGGGCCCAGGGCTTGGGCAGCCTAAGCTCAAGCCTCAAGTTTACCCCAAGAATTAGATCCTTTAATATGTGTATGTTATATATATATATTTTTTAAATTATTTTTGCACCTTCCAGATTTCCCTTCCTGAATGTAACTATAGACTGAACCTCCCCAAAGCCCAAGCTCTGCCTTTCCGAGCTATTCAAGTCCACCCTCGGAAGAAGCCGCTGCAGAGCAGAGGAGTCCTGGAGCACTTTTTGTCAGGCAGAGCCCTAGAAAATAATTCAAATCCTCTGGCATTTCAAGTCTACACTAAAGATATGTCTCCCCTTTTACAGGAAAAAAAAAAATCCTTTAAAGTGGTAGTCTTGGGAAAGAAATAGTGCAAAAAAAGATTTATAATAATTAGCAATGAATTCTTCAGCTAAATTCTCATAATTGTTTTCTAGTAAATGCCCGTCTTTCACAGAGATGTGTTTTCACAGAGAAAGGATGAATTATTTCCAGATTATTTGCTTATCGCTAGATATTTAGTCTCTTCTGAAATTGTTTTTATTTTTCTTTACTGTTAGAAAACTGTTTCTTTTAACCAACTGCAGTGAATTATTTTAGAAACTAGTGGTTCATGTTAAACTCTTCATTTTTCTTGTTTTGTTTTTGCTTGGATTCTGTTAAAAGTGTCATAACGTGGGTGGCATTTTAAAGGTTACTGGAAAGGGTGGGGATGTGATTAGCTAATAAGGGAGATGAACTTTCTGGCAAAAATAATGAAGACTTTGAAGCAAACAGAATCTGGATGCCTGTAGTAAAATTGCATTAGATGTAATGAAATAAAAGTTGGAATTTAGGCGATCGGTGTAAATACAAAAAGGAAAAAAAGAAGAAGAATCAAACGGATGTAGTTGTCATTCCAGTGACAAGCGTGCCCTGATCCTGGGCATTATGGCTCTGAAATTGAGAATAATTATTCTAATTTGTTTTATTACATTAGCGTGGGTAGGAGGGAAGAAAGGGAGCTTTCTTTTATGGCTTTCTCATTATTCATAGGCGAGCACGGCGGGGCCAGGCTCCCGACTCCCGCGCCGGGGCTTCATGGGAATTTTTGGAAAATGATGTCTGCAATGTTCTGACCTTTGCCGTCCCAGCTGCAGCCCTCCTCCTCTCTGCAGGGATCCCACACTTGACTCCTTAGCAACCTCCTTTGTGCCTCTGATCTCTCTCCATTTGTCTAGTAATAGCCCTTGGCAGGAAGACTTGTTGTTCCTTCGGTGGCTGTAAAAGGCAGGGAGCCGCTAATGCCAAGGACTTTTCAAACTCCCTTTCACCCAGTCCTTGCAGCGCCATCTTCAAAGTCGATCGGATGCTGGGGCGGTGGTGGTGGCTTCTCAAAGGGTCTTTCTGGTGGCTGGAAGCTGGGGGAGAAAAACCAGCAACAAATAAACCAACCCAGAAATCGACACCGCTGCCTTCTCCCTACAGAAAAGCGTTTTCCAGTCCGGTTGCGTTTCGTGGTGAACTCCGGTTTAGCTTCTGCGCCGGACCAGCCGGTGCTCGCTGCGGCAGAATCTCGATGTTCATCTTTTCTGCTGGTGGGACCTGTCCCGTGGGCTTACAGACCTCAGAGCCTGGCCCTGCCTCTGCGGGAGGGTACAGGGCAGGCAGGGTTTGATCACCTTAACATGGGTTGTTCCAGAGAATCTTGACCTAGCTCCTATAATCTGCCCGTGTTGGACCAGAACTAACGTTCTCCAGAAGGTGCAGAGGTGCTGTCGTCTTGGCACAGGCTTGGACCTGAGTAGGACTGACTGTGGGCTTTGAACTGATGTGTGAGGTACAGAGTAAACGTATTTAAAAAGCAGTGTCGTGTGAGGAGCATGATCTTCTCGTTCTCTGGGTAAGGAAGAGGTATTCTAGCTTGTTCCTTCTCTCTCTTTCCATGGAAGAAGCAGGAGAGATTTGAATTGCCGGCTCTTCATTTTGCGAGAGGTTTGTACGAACGTCACGTAGAGCTCTCCGCGAAGCCTTCAGTTTGCTGCCCTCACAGCTGTAGAAAAAAGTTTCCAAAAAGCCTAATACCTGTGTCACATCTTCCCTGTGTGGCCTTTCTGGAAGAAAGGGATAAAACACCCCCTTGATCCGGATCATCCTTCCTGTGCTGCAGGGCTTGCACCACCAGGCTTGGAGGCGGGAGATGGGAGGAAGGTGAAGATTTGGGCTCATAAATGATGCAAATATTTAAAAACGTGCAAACAGTTTCGATAGCCGTAACGTGAACCTCGACGCCTAAAAGGACTGTAGAAAATGTATTGCATTTTCTAAAAGCTAGAGCCCTTGCTGATCTTGGGAATTAAATATTGTGTCTCTTATATAAGAAAAAATAAATAAATTGTAAAACAATGTGATGGAGCTCAGAGGCAGTTTTACGCATCCAGCAGAAGGGTTGTGGCCCTGCTGTGTGTCACACCCGCCAAGCGTCTTCCCCCTGGTGAATACAGCGTTTGGGCATGATATTTATTGTTGAGGCTGAAATAAAATCCAGACATCTTTCAAGATTTCTCCTTTCCAGTGCAGAAGGAAGCTGGAGCAGGCAGGCTAACGAGCAGGCTGGGCGACCCGGTGTGTAACAGCAGGAAAAACTCCCAGCGCTTCAGCACTTCTGTGCTCGCCTAAAGACATCGTGTCGGGTCGCTCGGATTTAAGTGTTTCGGTACCGGGACGATAGAAACTTTTGGGTTGGAAAAGACTTTCAAGATCATCAAGTCTGTCGGGATCAAGGAGCAACGTATCCTCTTGTCCCATTACAGCCCCATCCTATAGTCTTTAAATGATTAAAATTTTAACTTTGTAAAGCTCTTTCCTCTTCTGTGAGCTTGGGGTCTAAATTACAGCCGGTTTCTCTTTGGAATATGCTGGCGTATTTTTGTTTTTCGGATGTTGAAACTGCTTTTTCCAAGGGTGGCGGAAGCTGACGGGCGGTTGAGCATGTGAAGTGCAAAAGCACCGCTGGAAATTTTCTCTGGAAGCGTTTCATATTCATATTACAAGAAAAAATTAAAAATTTAGGGTTGTCCTTCATTGAGATTTGATTTTATTTCTTTCCGTCGTATCTTTTGTATTGTGAAGACACAGAAAGTAGGTCTTTAAATTGACTCTAAATTTATAACGCTGGTGCCCCGTACCCCACCCTTCTCTCCCAAGCCGGCATCAATAGGGGTTTTGCAGACATAGCTTGAGTCACCAGGCTTTTTCTCGGCTTCCCGTGCTATTGGCCTGTCTGTACCATTTTTTTCAGAATTAATTTTGGGCTGAAAAAGTCTCAAAGAGCGCTTTGTTCCTCCTTGACACTCACTCCAGGGGGAAAAAAAAAAAAAAGGGAAGAAAAAAAGAAAGAAAAAAACCGTGGAAAATCTGACATCTGCATTGTAGAGAAAAATCAATAGATAGGGAGGAATATAATTATCCCCCACTCCTGAAAGAATTTTTAAGATATTTTTTGTAACAGTGACTCATATCGGTTTAGAGCTTGAATGACATTTTAATTATTTAGGGTTGGTTTGGTTTTTTTTTTTGTTTTTGAATTACCAAAGTGCAGCAGTGCAGCAGAGCGATCTGCGCAAGACGAAAAAGAAGGCTCTGGCGTGTCGGAGCTCAGCGGCTCGGGGGTGTGCCGAGCGAGATGCTCCGCGGCCAGAGGCGATGGATCACCCCGCGGTCCCTGAGTCGTGTTCACTGGCACCAAGTAAATAAGGAACCGATATCTCTTTGCTCTGCTCTTGTGAGCCCCCACCACCAAATCTGCGTCCACTGCTGGTGTCCCCACCATAAGAGGGACGTGGATCTGTTGGAAGGAGTCCAGAGGAGGCCACAAAGAAGATCCAGGGGCTGGAGCAGCTCTGCTCCGAGGACAGGCTGAGGGAGCTGGGGTTGTTCAGCTGGAGAAGAGAAGACTCCGGGGGGACCTTATCCCTGCCTGCAGTGCCTGAAGGGACCTACAGGG
>NW_009716001.1:2862-3225 GCF_000703405.1 Apaloderma vittatum | reverse complement strand
GAGCACCCGGGGCGGGTCAAGGGCACCCCTGCCTGTGGCAGGGGGTTGGGTTAGATGATCCCTAAGGTCCCTTCCAGCCTGAGACATTCTGGGATTCTGTGATTCTTCTTTGGAGATGTTTAGCTCCTTACACGAAGCGTCAGAACCCTTGTGGAGTTGTCTGTGATGGAGCATCTTGAAGTGATGCTCGTGCCTGGGTTTGATCTTTTTGGGGAAAGGAGGTCGGGGGCAAAAATGGGGCTGGGGGAGTCGATGGGAAGCAAGGGCAAAGCTGTGGATTTTGTTTGGGCATTGACAGGTTTGGCTGGAAGGGGTTCAGTTAAGGTGAAAAGCAGGTGAAAGGAGAGTGAGCATAGGAAGGAG
>NW_009716001.1:1515-2813 GCF_000703405.1 Apaloderma vittatum | reverse complement strand
AGAGATGGAGTGGGAGCTTCGTGGGAGGTCTGGGGGAGCTGGAGGTTAGACCTGCTTGGACCTTCCCCAGAGGATGCTCCCCCTTCATCTCCAGTGGGGCGGCTGAGCTGCCTCCAGGTGGGACGACAGCCTTGGGACCCTCCGAGCAGGGAGAGTAGAGATGGGCTGCAGAGATTCTCAGCGTCCATGGTGGCTGTGATGGGGGTGGAAGAACTCCTCTCCACCTCTCCTGGGATGAACCTGCGTGGTTCCCAGGCTCTGACCTGCAGATCCAGGGGTCCAGGGGGGCTCCCCTTACGGACCCTCTGTCGCAGGACCAGACAATCTGCACAACCAAACGTTCAGCTTAATTCTGCACAACCCAGCGTTCAGCTTAATCCTCGTGGCAGACGCTGGGGACGATACCGCGGAGAGGAGCGGTGGCCGAATGTGCTCCTCTCCCTAACAAAATGCAGATCCATTCTCCTCCCGTGTTCATCCTCTCTGTGATCTGAGAAGGTGATCCCCAGCGGCCACGCTGCAAATTCACCTTTCGGTACTTCTCCGTGCCACTGTGTGCCACCGTGGCCTTAGGTTTGGGATTTCTGCCACAATTTAATCAAACTCATGAAATGTAGAAAAGAAAAGCTGTTCATAAACTTCCTCTCTGTGGCTTAATTTCCCCTGAAATCCCTTTTGTTGGATACTCTTTCAGTGATGGGGAAAGAGAGGGGGCAAGCGAGGTTACTCAATCAAGCAAGGCTGGAATTGATTCAGTGGGAGCGAAGGGGTGATTTTGATTTCCACCCCCAAAGTCCCCTGGCCGCCAGTTGGCAAACCCTGCGAATATATTCAACAATCTTCTGCATTTGAAAGAGAATTTATTAGTCATAACTAGGTAGTGTTTTCAGCAGGCTTACTGAATTTTGTGAAGCGGACTGGTTCGGTGCCTCGCTGGCTGGGTCAAGTCCTGCAGCAGGCAGGCAAGAGGATGAATTTTTGCAGGGTGAATTTTGCTAAGAATTTGCTGGGAAATACTTTTTTTTCTTTTTTCCTCTGGTTGCTTGTGCATCTGCTCACATGACTGCATGGTCATCTTTACTGTAATAAGCTGTCAAAGCGAGTGATGATGCTTGGAGGCAAAATAGGGTCTTGTTCCACGTAGCTGATATCTAGAGCTGGCAAATAAAATAGAAGTACAGTAATAAAAGTCATCTGAGACATCTACGGTGTATCTGGGGCGTGCATCAGCTGAGTTTGGAAAATGCTGTTTATACGTGATCGTGAATGCCTGGACGCAGAGCAGAGCTGGTGGATGG
>NW_009716001.1:0-1484 GCF_000703405.1 Apaloderma vittatum | reverse complement strand
AGGATGGCAGAGCAGCTCTGGTGATGCAAACCAGGCAGTGACGTGGAACTCTGTTAAAATAAATAATAAACAAATAAAGAGAAACCTCTTCCTAAATGTAATTTTCCTTCCCCTGTGAAAAATGCTGGCGAATTTAACGCACCTGAATTGTGGGAGCCTGGCAGCGCCGGAGGTTTGGCGCTGGGGAGGCAGAAGCAGGTGCTGCGGCTCGGTCCTGCCCCGCGCTCGCCGGCCGTGCCCTGCAGGCAGCGGGCTGAGGAGGGGAGAGGGTATTGAGCGCGTATTTCATTCTGCGTGCTAATTCAACCCAGGGCCAACGTTTTATAGTTCTCATGCGGAGGAGATTTCCGAGCGCGCAGGACGGCCCGGAGCGGCGGTCAGCTGTAAATTAGGATGACAAGAGATCTCAACTTTCCCCTTGCCGAGGCCAGGCTGGCTTATTGCCTGCAGGGGCTTGCGGGCTCCTTCTGGCTGCCCTGAGCTCGGCCGAAACGATCAAACCTCGGTGTCTTTGTAGCCACCGTGCCATCAGTATGAATTTAATAATTCTGGTTAGAGCTGGATTCAAAGCGAGGCCACGGGGGTGAAAGGGCAATTGCTAGTTCACTCAGCCACCTGTTTCCTTCCCTTTAGCTTATATTTAATTTGTGTTGCCGAATACCTTTCCCTTCTGATACGCAGGGCTTTGAAAGTCCCTTCACCCACCCGCAACGTGCAAACAGAGCCGGTGTTTCTGGGGGTGCTTGGTTTTTCCCTGGGGTTACGAGCATACGTTCACCTTTAGCACTGGGAAAAGAAACTTTTTCAAAGCCATATGCCTGTCCCCCCTGTAACACACAAGCGCACCTTTTAGTTTAATGATCAGAGCAGGTCACAGAAAGGGAAAAATTAAAAAATGTTTTCAAAAATCCCCATCTCCTGCCCACCAGTCTTCAATCCTGAAGGCAAAATAAGTGCAGAATTCAAAGTTTTAGCTCAGAGCTAGGAAGGAACTTCCTAAATTTGCCAACTAAAAAAAAGGAAAAATCCCCAACTTTTCAAGTCAGCTTGGAATTTAGAGAACAAGAAATGAGTTAATGCACTGAGCTTCCTACAGCACAGCTTTTCCCTGTTTCCCAAATGATGCATGGCCACGTGACAGTATCAGGAGCCTTATGCCAAGCTGGAATCATATAAAATCACGGATGAGTGAGAACAGTGTCTTCTTGCAATGGCCAGGGACAGCCGTGTGCTGTGGGTGCTCCTGGCTGCCGCGAGGTGTTTAAAAGACACCTGGGGCACCTGGTGACGTGGTTTGGTGGGACTTGGCAGTGTTCGGTTTGCGGTTGGACTCAATGATCTTCAAGGTTTTTTCTGACCTAAATGATTCCACGAGGTCCCTGCGGGGCTGAGGGCTCCGTTCCGCGTTGGTGCAGGGATCCTGTCGGGTGACACCAGCTCCGCAGTACTATAGCTGCACTGGTCGTGAATCACAGAATCCTAGA
>NW_009716000.1:0-8890 GCF_000703405.1 Apaloderma vittatum | reverse complement strand
ACAGCCTGTCCCCTGTCCCCGCGCTGCCCACAGGGCATGCGGGAGCCGACGAGCCCTTCCGAGGGGCAAAGAGATGGGTCCCGGCAAAACAGCTCCCGAATCACCCGCCACCTCCTTGCCTGCGTGAAACAGTCCTCGGCAGGAGACGCCATCTGAATCCCAAACCATCCCAGTGAACTGCTCTCAAAACACAACTGCGAAACCATCCCAGTCCAAGGGAAATTACTTTCTCCCTAAATGTTTTATCAAAAAAACTCTGGCAAAGCAGCAGGGGCATTTCAGCAGAAACACAGCGCTAAATACATTCCTTTATATTCTCTACATTCAAAGCTTGCCATACAGGCTAAATCCACCAAGCATTGCTGGTTGTTTTTCAGAGCAATTCCTGGCAGATGACGGCACAGATCTCTGGACTCGTATTTTTAAAATTCAAAACAGCCTTCACTGTTCTTCATAGCTCTAACAGCCAGGCCTGGAAACGTGTGTGGGCTTTTAGTGGGATGGGCGAGGAAGGGAGCTAGCTTTTTCTTTTAAATGGCCGTGAGGTTTAGTATGTGGTGCATCTTGAGTTGAGAACTCCTGAAAGCGTTTTTAAGTAAACCTGTGATGGTCTGCAGACAAAAACCGAGTGCTGCAGCAGCGAAGCACGGCCAAAGGCGTCCATGCCCAGCGCGTCCTCACGCCCCACCTCTGGCTGCCACGCTCTCCAGCCCCGAGCAGATCCACGAGTGCACCTCCAGCTGTAGTCGCGCAACGGCAGGACAGGAGGATGGCCATGTCCCCACTTCACCCGGGAAGCCCAGGCGACATCCAGCAGCATGTCAACGTGCAGGGCTGCGGGGGTTTCTCAGCAACTCTGATGGCAATCTCTGCTGTCACCCACGACGCTTGGACGGGCAGAGGCAGATAGGCTCCCACCTCAGCTGGGCACCAGCTTCACCTCGTCAAGGGCATCCGCTGGTGTGTGGCCTCCACCAGCTCCCGCAGCTCCCACTTGGCCAATAAGAAGTTTTAAATAACATCCAGCACAAGGAATGTGCCCCCATGCCTTTGCTTTGAAGGTATACTGAGACCAAATTAAAAAACCGAACATCTGTGCCTTCCCCCACGCAGTTATTAATTAGCACGTACAAGTCCCTAGAACAGCAAGCGTTACACAGCAAAGTTCAAACAATTACTGAACCTATTGAGCGTGAGTCCAGGGACCGCGCCGGCACATCGCACGCTGCCATCAGGGGTACCTGCCACAGGTCACAGCCTCCAACTGCTGCGAGAGAAGGAGCAACGAGCTCCTAATCCTGCTCTTCTGTACTGATGCTGCGCGCTCCCGTCCCTCCCACCCATCTCCTTTCTCTGTCTCAGCCCTGCACAAGAATTTTCCCAGGCTGGAGATCTTTCTTTGCATCTCCTCGACTTCCATCTCTTCGAGCTGAGGGAAGCAGCCCTTCCCACAGCACTCCCTAACACTACTGCAGAAGTCTGCCAACCCCAGCCTGCGACTGGCATCTCCCACGCTCCTTGATGGACCCAACCTGCCCCACACACAGCACGGTGGGGACACGGCGATGCTGCCGGCTGCTTCTAAAACCCAGCAACAGCCCTGGCCAGCCCCAGCGTCACCAAACCATCGCAGCTTTGTACAAGTGCAACGCAACCACTGCTGTTGTCAGACTTTGGGTCAGGGTCTCACGTCAGGGCAATGCCAGCCTGGAGCTGTAACAATACACGTTCTCTATTTCCAAATGCAGTGGATTAGAGGCAACTTTAGTAACAGATAATTCACACAATTAACCTTGTTGATTGCCTTTACCACCTTTTTGAAAGAATACTTCATTATCATGCAGATGGAAATAATGCACTCCTAGACGCAAACCCCAGAACACTTGTGATGTTTATACGGCATCCACAATCCATATTCATAAGACACCAGCCTTTAGCCTGATTGTATTTGTTACCTAAAGTAAGTAATGAAATGGTACTGAGGTAGAACACAACAAGAATCAATATTCAAGCATACCATGATCTGATAGAGCTACACTTCAAGCTTTATATATTTTTATACAGGTTATTGAGGAGATATGTCAATTCAGAGCTCAAAAGCAATTAACTTTTTTACCATATCTCAGGAAAATAATTTACAATGGATCAAGCTATACAAACTAGACTACTGTTAAGCGAGTGAAGAGGGACACAGGATGGATAGTAAACACATTAGTGATTTTCAATTTGAAGACGTTACATTCAACTGAGAGCAACCAACCATTCATTAAAAAATTACAAGCTTGAGAAACATACATACTGGAAAGTAGCTCTAAGCAAGCATTTTTAAAGGTAGCTATGAAAACATGCGTTAAAAGCTTAGACAGAGAAAGCTCAGTTATGTCTAACAACCTTGGTGTGCTTTGCAAATGAAATTACATTTCCACATAACATCATTTCTTTTTCGTGTCACGCTTGCATATGGCAGAAAAAGCACAGTGACTTAAGCCTGAGCAGAAGATGGCTATCACCGTATTTCCTATCAAAAGCTGTGTCTAAACTAATCACAGAGCACAGCTACGTGCAGCCACCCGCGCCCGCATCTTCAACAGCGGCACCGAAGGACAGCCTGAGCGCAGGGCAAAACTAACACAACCCCAGCATCCCTTCGACTTGCCGCACTCACAGCGGCAACGCCCCTTGCTCCGCGAGCGCCTCTGCAGCCTCCCCAGCACCCCACGGGCAACACCCTTCCCAGGACGTGCATCTCTCCACCATCAGAAGTATGTCCTCCTGCTTTTAAAACGCATCTGCTTGGAAGCCAGCCCATCGTATTCAGCTACTGCTGGTTTGTCACCTGGGAGCAGCTCCTGTTCCCACTGTGACCTGTTGAGGGCCCCAAAAACGAAGATTAATTTAACACAGATTCAAACACCAATTAGCAACTGAGAAGATGAATTACTTAGGATTATGGTTTTGATGATGGTGTAAAAGATCAGCACAAGTCTGCAATCTTCCTCCTGCATTTTTCCCCTCACCTTCTGTTTGGCAGAACTAAGTAAGAAATTTATTCTCAAATACAAGAGCTCATATTTTTCTTAATCCAAATCTAGTACTCTCAGGAACACTATCACTTTAAAGAAGAAAATTGCTCCTATTCAGGGAACAAGAAGTGATTTAACTAACAGCCCGTAAACGCGACAAGATATTTCTTATACGGAAACACCATGAATTAAAAACCACCACCAGCAGAATGAATTCAGAGACCTTAGAGCAATAACCAAAACTAGAGCAATTTCTTTCAGCTGTCAATTTGAATGCCCAATCCTTGTTATATTTTAAGATTCTTTAAGAATTATCAGCTGAAAAATATCTTGAAGCAGATGTTCCAACAATAAAGAAGCAGAGCACATAGCAAGTTATGCAAGCACAGCTTGTTTACTTCGGGAGTTTTCTTAGAAGACAGATTAGTTTTAAAGTGTCTTTGTTTTATAAAAGCAAAATGAAAATTCTTTAAAAGAAATTAAGGAAATCATATCTTCTGAGAGTGATAAAAACCAGGCATTTTCTACAACTGACTAGCATTTCATTAAAGCCAGCCAAGAATTCAAGAGCAATACTTAGAAAAAAATTATGAAGAGGAAATCTGCTGTTGAAATCATGGCTTCTAATAAAGGTTCATGTTTATTTCATTCCTGGCTTCAGTCACAAAAAAGAGAAAACCTCCTGCCAATGCAGAGTAGTGGCAAGGACTTTAAACAAGTTCTACGCTGGCATGTAAACCTAAGCTTTTTGGGAATTTTTTTTGTGTTTTTTTTTAACAGAAAAGCAGCATAAACAAATATGCAATAATTTCAATCAAAACCGTCTACCTGAATGAGAAAATTTTATTCCAGGAATAACTGGAACGCAAGTGCTTGATGGTTCAATCCCAGCAACAAGTCTCATTCCCCTAAAGCCAGGACCCAGGCAGGGGGAGGCGGGTTTGGAGCAGAACACCGGCAAACGCCGGCCCTGCCCTGCGCTACCGCGCTGGATCTCTCCCGAGAGACATCAGCCAGTGGGACAGGGAAGAGGATGGCTCTCCTGAAGGGAACACAAAAGTGCAAATTAAACCGTCGGTGTTAAGCACCACGGTAGCAAAAGCCACATGAGGCCTCGTTATCAGTGGAAACTAACACGGAAGAAAGAATAGAATAATTAGAGAGCATTTACGGTGAAATCATTAACGCAGTGCTCATCGCAGTAAAATTTAAACAAAGGACTACGTGAAAGGCAAAGGCAGTATGTTCTACGCCAAGAATAACATGTTTATATAAAGATGAATATGAGAAACAAGACTACAAATCACATGCACATACTAATACCTATCCCTTGGCAAGTGCTTGATAGTCCTCCGCACCCGCACATCTGAGACACAAGCGAGTATCTCTTTGTGCACGGCGGTGCTCAGACTGCCACGGGACACGGCACCGCTACTGCCAGCGCTTCAGAGGAACGGCAGCCTCCAGCACAACGCGCTTCTCCTGCGGTTTTCGTTTTCAGGACTGCGCATCTGTCTTCTGCCCGGTTCCGTCAAACGCAGGCACCCTACACATTCTCTACAGCAATCCGGCGTGCTTTGGGCTTTGCTTGCTGTGGTAAAATGCATCAACCTTTCCTTCCTCTGTACAACACCCGATCAGCTCCCGTGTGCTCTGGAGCAGACAGGGCAGCTTCTGGCGCCAGCAGCCCCACACCTAGGGCTCGCCCAGGGCCCAAGGACGGAGCTGGCTGCCTCTGCTCCTCGGGCCAGCAGAGGAACACATTAGTCTGTTCAAGCACTGAGCTGGCCCGCTGCCAGCTTCCCGACAAACACAGAATTAGAGTAATGCCTTTCCTCCGAGAGGCAAAATTATCCTGGTGTGTACTCCGATCTCCGTTTTAACGTGGCACATTTAGAACGCATTCGATTTCACGAAAACAGCCTCGCAGTGCGGTGCTCTCCTCTCTGCCTTAATTGCCAACCATGCAAATGTCTACCCCCACATGGAGGCTCGGTACCTACCTCGAGCACAAGAGAAAATGTAAATGAATCTTACACACTCAGCTTCAAGTAGTATGTCTCAAGTGCCGAATCCTGACGCGAGTCACTTTGTCATCACCACTTTCATTCATTCTGCTTCAGAGAAGGGACCTCCGTGCCCAAGTCGACTTCTAAACATTTCCATTAACTCCTGTCAGTAAGAGAGGCGTTAGGGATCGATCGCTGCACCATTTTAAAGTCACGTGAGAAAATGCATCCAGCAATAAGTTGCCTTTCAGTAAGCACGTACCAGATTTTGATCAGGAGGGCAATTTGCTAAGATAAAGCCTCGCTTAGCTTCAAGATCCTCAAGTCCCAGGGGCATTACGTGATGTTGTGAAAGATATTGACTGGAAAAACATTAGTTTGTTACTGAGAACTTCAGAGTACTACATCCACCTGCCAATCATCTCATTCTCTGTACTAATGCACTGTAATTCAAATAAAGCAATGAATCTGAAGCAGGGGTATCGGGCTGAAAGGCTGCAGGTGATGCCTGAGCGCGCACAGAGCACCAACGCGCATCAGCTTTGGGCAGTTTCAGGAGCAGAAACCATTACAAAAATCTACTCTGAAGGGGACTTTTCGTCATTTAAAATCTTGCTGCATTTTTTTTATTAAAGACCAGTGTTTGACGCAACGAAGCCAACATGCATTCTTTCAATAAGCAAGGGACAAAGCTACGTGCTCTGGAAGCATTTCTCAAGTGAAAGAGCTACACGACTCTGCCCATTTCTTCCCAGATGCTACTTACAGTGGCCATAAAACCATAATAATTGCCACAGAGTAGCTGCATTCATCAAAGTTCCTCAGTTCGGAAGAAAAACACACTCCTTCCTACATAGTATCTGGCAACGCAGACTGCAGAAAAGAGGAACTTGCAGATAATCGGCAATTTTTCTTACTTCAAGCCTGTAATCTAGTTCTGATGTATTTTGGCTGCCATGTTGCTATGAAGAAAGAAGGCGCTCAACGTTCCACTGACGAGCAGTTCAGCAAGGGCTCGCCTGCACGTCCAGACATCTTTCCAGCTAAGGCCGAATGCCGTAGGCAACCGGTAGGTACCTCCAGAGGATGAGCTTAGCACTCGAAAGACAAAGGATGTGACTAAAGCAAAACGCTCCCGTTTGTCCTGAACCAAATGAAAGAACCCGCAGCAGCGCCAGCTAGTTACACGGCTGAGGTACTCATCTGAGTACCGCTGGGCAGGGAAAGTCCTCGAGCCACACAGCAGCCATCGCCTGGCGGCGCGTAAGCAGGCGATTAGCTGGTACCCAGCCCTTACGGAGCGTGGCTGAAATAAAAACGCACTCGTTACGGAGAGCCGGTCGCCGTTAGCACGCGTGCTCATACATACAAATATCACATCGCACGAGAAGTCTTATTTCTCCGCGCTGCCATTGCGCTGATCTGACCAAAACGATGATGAATTACTCAAAAATAGAGGTACGGTTATCATCTCAAATATCAGCTAGAACAAAGGGATGTCTAACTGTTATTTGGACAACTCGGATCCCAGCACTGGTCCAGACATGCTGGCAGAGAGCTCAGGATCGGTCTTTTGCAGCCTTTGCCATGTCAACCCCTACCGATATCGGAACCAAAGATTTTCTGGCAGCCCGGCAGGCCACGTCACGGCTGCAGCACCGCTGACACTTGGCCCCAGGCTGCGGCGCTCCGGTCCCGTTCTCCTTCCTCAGCAAGTAAGGACATAGCAAGAAAGGGAAGGACAAATTTCCTCATCAACAAAATGGTCCATCATTTGTGATGTGCAGTTAACAGATGGCATTCAAATTAACATTCATATCTTTCAAGTGTCTTACCAAACAAGACTAAACAGCATCTTGAAATTTCAATTTTAAATTTCCTACGAGCTTGCTAGAAGTATCACAGACAGATTTTACTGCTGTCAACTAAAGCTGTTGCTGCCTTTAACGAAGGACCAACTACATCACTACTTGCACGAAAGCCCCGGCACGCCGTTCGAGGCTGTTGGGACACTTGTACAGACTCTGCCTGGAAGATGGAGCCTGCTCTTAAACACCAAAGTTGTCCTTCTAAAACAGAGGCAGACCATAAGCATCAAGGCCTTACGCGCACCCTGAAATTCAGAGATAAGGTGACAAATTCCTTTCTGTCATGGGACAGACCCCTGAAGCCTGGCGCCCACAGACTTCTGTCCCGACACCAGCCACCGGGCAATGGAGTCCTGCTGGCAGATGCACCCCATGCCTTCCAGCAGGACAACCCGCTTCAAAGAGAGCAGTTCTGACTGGAGAAAAACATAAGACGTGGGACTTTAAAAACCAGTAACGCACTTAAGGGTTTCTGAGCATTCAGACACACCATGACACCAGCTCTGCAGCCCGCACAACCCCGCGCATCCTCCCGGCTGCCTCCCGAGGGTCTGCAAGCCCACAGCGAGTTGGGTCACAACCAGTGAAGCCAAATACAGAGTCACGCATCCTCCCAGAGAATGTCTTGTCGCCTTTCCTGATTGTGTATACCCTAACTGGAATACTGCCACTGAGCGCTACTGTGGCAATCTCGCAAAAAAACAACCAAGAAAAACAGTGTGCTTTAAAATAGTGTGCTTAAGGACGCTAAGTCTAACACAGAAAATTACTGCGAAATCATCTGATGTGGTAAATAAGTCTGCAATATGTTCCAGTACGGGAAAAATGGCTGGATGTGAAGCTTTGGTTTGATTTGTTCCAAAAGTGGCATAAAATCAGCACCAAAATGCTAGTTCTCTTTTTACAACTCAACCTAGCGTTTGGTTTACAAGCTCTGGATGACTGTGCTACACAGCACAGGTCTTCAGAAGACTCCAGCAGTAGTTTCCTTCTGTTGAGCAAACCGCTCCTGTATTTTAACCACTTACTAACCTGCAGAGAATTCTGCTCTCATCTTCCGGCAGCTGCACTGCCACACAACGCTCGCTCGGCAAGAGCCTTACTCAAAGTCTGCTCATACCTCGCTGGAAGTCTATTTGAAAACCCTCTACATCAAAATGCTGGGATTTGATTAGACCAATCTGCGAACCTTCCAAAACCAACAGACCTTCTTCTGAAGAGCAACCCACTCTCCTCATTAGACGCTATTTATTCACGCGCCCAGGAGTTTCATTCTTAGCTACAGCTTTAACCAACTTGCAGAAACCAGCAGCCAGCCCTGCTGACCTGCAGCACCCTTCCCCGCTGGCGCAACATTTCCCACCTCCTTTCCACACCATCGATGGTTTAAGGAATAGGCAACACGTTGCTGTTTTGTACTTTGTGTTTGGAACTCTTAATGAACGTCATCTGTCTCCGGCCACTTCCTACTACGCATCGTATCAACTTCTTTTAAATCTTTTCTGCCTGCTTTAACTTGACAGCTTGAGACGCCTCTCTGCTACGGAAAGTCCCAGGCCAGGAATACCCCATCTCCTTCCATAGTAAACACAAGAAAGTCCTTTGATCTTCTAACTACCATTTTCCACAAGCTTTCCCTTTTTAAAATATACTATTATTTTCTCTCAAACAATTTGTTCCTCTCTTTTTTTTTTTAATCCTCTTATTTCACATTTAACTTGCGGCTGTTTCTATTTTACTCATTCAGATGGGATTTTCAATTTTGGAAACGAAGATGTCTTTCAAAGCCTACCAGGCTTCTGAAGGTGCTTTTAAGGTGTGGGTTTGGTTTTGGTTTTAACTTAACACGTGATATGCATCAGGACCAACTGCACAGCCTCTATGAAGAGGATGACTTCTCATCAATGGTCGAACGAGGAATTTAAAATCCGTATTATCTAAAGCCAAATAACAACCCAGCAGTTATGAAAGAAGTTGCACGAGAAATATT
>NW_009715999.1:0-5877 GCF_000703405.1 Apaloderma vittatum | reverse complement strand
GCTGAGGGAGCAGAGCTGCTGGTGCCGTGGTGGAAAGTACGTGGCGGCAGTCGTGAAAACATCGTAAAAAATCAAAAAGCCAGATTTCAAAGTCATTAAAAAATGCATCGTGTCCGTGGTTTTACAGAGGTACAAAGGCTTTCCTCATGCTTTACTGAATGCGTTTTGTCCTACCAAAGTGCAAACTTAATGCTTGCCAAGCCTTTTTAGCATCAGAGTATTTGATAATAAAATGAATAAGGTTGCAGAGGTGGATAACGATTTTCTTCACTAGCACTGCTCCTGCTATCTGCCTAAAAAAATTATAACTATTGGCCTCCAGTTTTCTTCCTAGCCATGTGCGATTAACGATGCATTCGAGTTGCTGCACGAGCAGTTTTCCAGGGAATATACAAAGAATGCCACAGTGGACAACTGCAGAATATTCTTGTGCTAGAGCACCTGGGGATGCCTCACCCACTGGAACAGTGTGACGAAAGAGGCAGAAGAGCTAACCTGAAAAACCTGTTGCACGTACCAGTTGAACTCAGCTTTCTCACCTGCTTCAAGCCAAAACATCCTATTCTTTAAATATGAAAATAATACTTGAAAAGAAGGTGTGTAAGGAGGTGATTTCCTGGAGCAGAGGATGAAGATAAGACCAGAAAAAAAAATCATTAAAGAAGATGGTGTGAAGGGGCTAGGTGGCCGTGAGTAGAACACGTTTACCTGCCACTTTTGCAATGGAAATTAATTAAGAGGAGAGTAAGAATGAGGTAGCACAGCCCTATGATATAAGAGCCTATTTGCTTTGGTTAGCAATAACAGCATGGTCTGAAGCTCTTACACCTCCCCCAGTTACGTTTAAACTTGCACTGCATTTGAATGCTGAATTATTTTATTAGCTGTCATTCACCTCTGCCTCTTAATTGCAGTTATTATTCCTCATTACAGGAGTTTTGCTAAGCCTCAGCCCCTTTTTTTCCTGTAGTTAATGACACTGCCTGTATCCTTGTTCAGCTACACCCCCTGCGTTCTTCATCCATCACCTTTGTGCATCATGACACTCCCCAGCTCTGGAAGAAGCTCTTGATTAAGAGCTGTTGCCCTCCCTTCCTGTTATATCCTCCCTGAAACTCATTAGTTGTTGCATGACTGATTCTCATTCCGTTTCCAAAACCATGCCTACCTTTTCTGCATTTGTTATTATCTCCTGTGCTCTGTTTATGTTATGAAGATTCCTTTTCCCTTTGTGTACCTGCAGCATTGCATGAAATTTGAAAACACCTCATCACTTGTTTGATGTAGCCACATCTAGGGTGGAAGTGACAAGGCTGTGCTGACGTAAGTGCAGTGTGGACGTAAACATGTAGAAGCAATTTCAACAAAGAGTAGCAGGATTAAACTCTACTCCTCCAGAAAACTGTTAAGAGTTTTTTAGTGTTCATAGAAAGGAAGTAAGAAACTGGTTTCAAAATTCTTCTTTGGAAAACGAGGCACGCCCAAATCTGTGCAAATCAATGTGCTAGATTGTTTTGTAAGACCATGTGAAAACTACATCAGAGAGTTCCCCAGCACCAGGGCGATCACTGCCAACCACAGTGCTATCACAGAGCAATGCCTATTTTGGAACATGCTAGAGACTATGGCTCTATGGCTAGAGACTGCTGTCCTGTAATTATTCCTCCTTCTTGGAATAACCATAGAATCATAGAAACATCAAGGCTGGAAAGGACCTTAAGATCATCAAGTCCAACCTACAGCCCTACACCACCATAACACTAAACCACCTCCTGAAGTGCCACATCTAGCTGGTTTTTTAAACATGTCCAGGGATGATGACTCCACCACCTCCCTCAGCAACCCATTCCAATGCTTCACCACCCTTTCGGTGAAGAAGTTTGTCCTGATATCCAATCTAAACTTCCTCTGGCACAACTTGAACCCGTTCCCTCTTGTCCTATTGCTACTCACTAGGGAGAGGAGGCCAACACCGATCTCACTCCTCTTGGGCTCTTCAGTTAAATATATATGAATTTCTATCACTGCCTCTCTCCCTTCTCCACATAACAGGTTTGGTTCTGGAGTTCTATATTAGTTTAAAAAAAACAATATAAAGTACAAACCTCAAGCAGGAGGACTGGATAAGTAGAAACTGAAGGAGCAGCTAAGTTGAAAATACCAAAGCTGATCATTTTTAAGCATGAGTGCATAATATGTTTTCTGTTTCATTCCCAAACTTCAATACTAAGAAGTCATATACTTAAAAAGCAACTCTGCTCAATCCAAATCCTCTTAAGAACAAAGAGAGCTATTTATTTTTATAGCTTGGAATTAATCTTCCCTTTATATAATGGGCACAAGGCACATGGGCATTTCAAGGTTTCCAAGAAGTACTTAACTTTTCTCTGCTGGAAAGACTTTAATAATTCAACATCAAAGCAATAAACAGTGTAAACAGGGCAGGTTTTAAGCTGGATTCTTTAAGACGAGAGGTGCTAAAATCCAAAGAGCTTTGAAAGACCATTGGAGTTAGAAAAATGGTGGAGATAGTGCAAAAGACAATTGGAAAACAGCCAAGAGGAATAAAGAGAAATTGTAATGTGATAATGAAGTAATCAGGTAGCCTGTATTTTGTAGTACTGTGGTATCCTGCAAGCTTAAGAGACTGATTTTCAGAGCTCACGTGTGCACAACTCCAGCTACAGTCAGTAAACACTGGATACAAAACTCTTCTGAAGCGCCAGTCCTAAATAGTCAAGGAAGTCTCAGGAGAAGACATTAATGAAACCCCTTAGTTCGAGGCTAGTCTTTCACAACAAGAAACACCCTTCATTCCTTTCTTGATTCACACAGCCTCAGGAATACATAAATACTTGTCAAGCTAATCACATTCCGTGGCAGTATTGAATAGTTCTTGCTTTAATAGACATCATACTAATATAATGACATGGTAATGCTTATGAAAGGGTAGTTTAATGTCTTAATCATAAATCAGATTTTATGCTATTCTCAGCTCTGGCTCATATCACTTAATTTAGAAAAGTCATTTAAAGTACTCTTGCCTTCCACTTCAAACTAGGAAAATCATCATGATCATCACTTGTTTTGCAACAGAGGTATCATGACACTAACAGAATCAATGTTTTCAGGTAGTTTGAGAAAAATGCAAAATCAGTGTTGAGCATTATTTTTACTCAATATTTTAGAATCAGCTCCATCCTTGTTCATTACCCTGTCAGACTTGGGCGCTGTGGTGCCTTTGTGCAGACAGGGAAATTCTTTGAAATTTGAATTAGGAAATAAATTCCATTGCTTTTGATACTGTCTCCCATAATATTCTCATAGGAAAACTCAAGAAATGTGGGACAGATGATTGGACTGTGAGGTGGACTGTGAACTGGCTCAATAATAATGTTCAGAGGGTTGTGATCAGCAGCACAGAGTCAACTTGGAGGCCTGTGGCCAGTGGTGTTCCCCAGGGATCAGTGCTGGGTCCAGTTTCATTCAGTATCTTCATCAACAACCTGGATGAAGGGATAGAGTGCACCCTCTGCAAGTTCACTGATGATATGAAACTGGGGGAAGTGGCTGACACACCTGTAGGCTGTGCTGCCATCCAACGAGATCTGGGCAGGCTGGAGAGCTGGGCAAAGGGGAACCTCATGAAGTTCAGTAAGGACAAGCGCATCTGGGGAGGAATAACACCAGGCACTAGGACAGATTAGGGGACATCCTGCTGGAAAGCAGCCCCATGGAGAAAGACTTTGGAGTCCTAGTGTAAGTAGTCCTAGAGTAAGTTGTCCGTGGGACAGCAATGTGCCCTTGTGGCCCATAGGGCCAATGGGATCCTGGGGTGCATTGAGAAAAGTGTGTCCAGCAGGTCTAGGGAATTTCTCCTCCCCCTCTACTCTGCCCTGGTGAGACCAGATCTGGAATACTGTATCTGACTTTGGGCTCCCCAGTTCAAGAGAGACAGGGACCTACTGGAGAGAGTCCAACGGAGAGCTACGAGGATGATTGAGGGACTTGATTATCTCTTCTATGAAGAAAGACTGAGAGAACTGGGGCTGTTTAGTCTTAAAAAGAGAAAGCTGAGAGGGGACTTCACTAATGTGTAAAAATATCTGAGGAGTGGGTATCAAGAGGAAGGTGCCGATCTCTTTTCAGTGGTGCCCAGTAATACGGCAAGGAATAGTGGTTATAAGCTAAAACATAGAAAAAACATACGGAGAACATGAGGAGAACATCTCTCAAAATGAGGAGAAATTTCTTTACTGTGAGGGTGACAGAGCACTGGCACAGGGTGCCCAGAGAGGTTGTAGAGTCTCCTTCTCTGGAGACATACAAAACGCGTCTGGACTCCTTCCTGTGTGGCCTGCCCTAGGGGATCCTGCTGTGGCAGGGGCGTTGAACTAGATGATCTCTCAAGGTCCCTTCCAACTCCTAACATTCTATGATTCTATAATTCTGTGAATCTATGATTCTATGTATCTATGAAACATTTTTACTTTAGAAAGGTATTTTAATGTTCCAACTGGATAACTGTTATAGTATTTTTATGCTATAATAACCAGCTCTTACTCTGTGTGCTTTGGTATCATTTAAAAAAAAAATTAAAAAGGAAGAAAAGGAAAGAAAGGGAACAGACTATCTTGCAAACAGACGTGAGTGTTTGTAGGTAGTTTGAAAAAATTGATGTTGAGCATTATTTTTATTTGATATATTAGAATTGTCTCTGTCCTTGTTCATTACGCTGTCAGTCTTGAGCACTGTGGTACTTTTGTGTCTTGACAGACAAGAAACATTGTCACTAGCTTTTAAGCACTGACTGTCTTAGCACAGCAGTTACACATATACAGAAAGGTTCCAGGGCTGTAATTTTAGGACATGGAACTTCAACAACTCTGATTTTTTTCTTTGCCATGCCGTGTACAGCAAACCTTTTTTCTGAGGAGGCAGCTGCCATCTGGAAGGCAGCACGCAAAGTACTGGTCAAACCCCTTTGGAAGTACGCCCCCAGTCCTTCTGAGGGAGCATTTTTTAACTTGGCCTAAGGTAAGCCATAGCGTTTATAGTATGGTCTCACACGGGATTGCACAGGAATAGCCGAGTGCTCACAGAGAGCGGGAATGACAGGCAATGTCCTGCCTGTCACTGCTTCCAGAATTCCCATGCCAATGAAGAGTGATCTTGGAGTGTGATAATCTTTTCATCAAAGACTCTCAAAGGCAGCCACTAGCATCTTTCAGTATTGCACCTGAAGAGGAATCATCCATTCCTAAAATGTGGGACAAAAATTAGCTTACATTACTTTTACAATAATGTTAAATATTAATACATATTTATAAAGGCTCTACACACATCTGTATGTTTAAACAAATCACATAAAAAACTCTGCAGGCAATTTGAAACCTGTGTAACTAAAATATAATTCTGTTCAAAGACAGAAGTTAAACTGACAAGGAAGGTCTGGTTGAAGCAGTGAAGGTTGAGGGCAATCTTGGCTGCAGTGACCATGAGATGGTCGAGTTCAGGATCTTGTGCAGTAGAAACAGAATATCAAGCAGGATTGCTACTCTAGACTTGAGCAGGGCCAACCTTGGCCTTTTCAAGCAATTACCAGGGCAAACCCCATGGGATAGGGAACTGGAAGGTAAAGGGGCCAAGAGGGCTCGTCAGCGTTTAAGGACCACTTCTTCCAGGCTCAGGATCAGTGTATCCCAACAAGGAGGAAATCAAGAAAGAGATCCAGGAGTCTTGTGTGGTTAACCAGGGATCTGCTGAGCAGACTCAGGTGGAAGGGGAGGGTATATAATTGTGGAAGGAAGGGCTGGCCGCTTGGGTGGAGTATTAGGACCGCTGTCAGAGAATGTGGGGAGGCAATTAGAAAAGCTA